>NC_044551.1:42146530-42321530 GCF_007565055.1 Rhinopithecus roxellana
TAAATTAGCACACAAATACTAAACTTGAATAAATAAAGCATTTTTTTTGCTCATGTATAAGAGAAATAAGGGACCTATCTCAAACTACCAAAAATAAAAGTGAGTTATAAAGAAGATATTTTTTGAAATTTAAGAACTGAGAGAGGCAGTGGGTCTTGGGCAGAAAACAAGACCAAGAGGTCAGGTTCTAGGACAAGACCAAGAGACCACTGGTGGACTCCTGGATAAAGCACATGGCTACCTTGGCCTCAGTTTCCTATCTGTAATGGGAGAAATTAGTTTTCTGTTTTCCTCGAGTGTTAACATTTTAAATTCTAAATTGCCAAAGGGTTGCCATGTGGAAGAGAGAGTCCACGTATTCTGCGTAACCTCAGAGAGGAGGCTGCTGCCTGTGAGTAAGAAGGACAGTGAATCGGTAAAATGAAATCATACTTCATTCACTCATTTGTTCAACAAATATTTCTAGAGCCCATAGTATTCTAGTGCGGGACATCCTGGTGAGTTCTGGAAAAACAAAAGTATGCAGAATAGGCCTAGTTATTGCCTTCCTGGAGCTCAAAGATTTCAACTCAGTATGGAGAAAATCTTTCTAAAATTTGAATTGCTCAATGGGAGGGGCAGTGGACCTTCTCCTCCACAGAGGAGGGTACTGGTGAAAGGTCTTAGAGGGGATTCCAGAATCTGAATGGGTTAGACTAGACTAGATGCCTTTCAGGCTTGGGATTTTAAGGTAAGGGAGAAAAAACAAACGTTGGTTCTGGTGCTGCCAGATTTAGTGAATAAAAATACAGAATGTTTTGTTTAATTTGAATGTCAGATGAACAATAATATTTTAGTATCGATAGAGCTCCAATCTTGCGTGGGACATACCTATATTTTTATGAAAACGTTTTGGGTAATGTTCGTGGCTTACCTGAAATTCAAATTAAGTGGGCGTCCTGTATGTTGTCTTATAATCCTACTTGGGTCACCTGACAGGAGCGGGGCTTGTTTTCCTTCCCCTTCAGTCCCCATGGTGTCAGCAGCAAGGGCTCCCCCAAACAAAAACACAACACTCAGGCCAGAGTCCCCAGACCAAGCACCACCCGCATCCCACCCTCTCCTCTCACCTCCAGGATGGCCACCTCCTGCCGGTTGCGCAGGATCCTGAAGGCAAACGGGTGTCGGGGCCCAAAGCCCGGGGCCACGTCACAGCCTTGCAGGATGATGGCGTTTACGTGGGTTCGCAGGTCCGTGTGGTCCTTGTGGAAATACAGAGTGTTGCACTTCAGGCGGCACCAGCGTTCCTTCCAGCCCTGGTTCACCAGCACGTTCAGGTAGCCTGGAGGAGACAGTGGTGTGAGGTTCCCACAGCCTGCCCCGGGACAGCATGGGGACGCAAGGCGGCTCCTTGCGTCTGCTGGAAAGAGACCTCAGGGTCCTGGTTACCTTTCTCTCCCCTGTGACCTCAGGGTGACCTTGGGCATGCTTTTCTCTGAGTTTATTTCTTACCTGTGAAACAAGGACTGATAATGGCATTCGTACATCTCTGCACAGCCTTTGGGCCACACCAAGCTTGATGAAAAGGGCAGGAACTACTGCGTACGATGTATAAAAAACACAACTCTTTTGCCTTTTCTCCCCAAATCAAAACTGTTACTGAAAGATGGAAAATAATGGATGATGCTGACACCCAGTGGCAGCGTGTGGGAACAAAAATGTCTCACCTACATAATCCTAAAATTGACCAAGGCACAGCTGCTATGTAGCTATGACCCACAGGTTTAGAATTCCCTCTTAATGTTTTAGATTTAAATTTGTTTATTTTTACCATAATGCACTCTGATTCACTGATTACAAAATATTTCTTTGTAACCATGTATTTATTTATGTATTTATTTTTTAAGACTGGGTCTCCCTCTGTCACCCAAGCTGGAGTACGGTGTCTCTATCACGGCTCACTGCAGCCTTGACCTCCCGGGCTCAAGTGATCCTCCCACCTCAGCCTCCCAAGTAGCTGGGATTACAGGCATACACCACCATGCTTGGCTAATTTTTGTATTTTTGGTATAGACAGGGTTTTACCATGTTACCCAGGCTGGACTCAAACTCCAGGGTTCAAGCGATCCTCCCTCCTCGGCCTCCCAAAGTGCTGGGATTACAGAGGTGAGCCACTGCGCCTGGTCTTGCCATGTACTTTTATAAATTTTTTTTCAGGGTTAGAATATTACTGCATATCCAAAATATATGATTTTTAAAAATTGGATTCCAGTACATGGAACACTACATTTACATGAGCAAAATAATGTTTTCCCCTTCAAATCACTTTTAATTCACATTGAATGCATTTATAATAAAAAGTACCTAAATATGTTTCTCCAATAAATTTCCCTATAATATGGGTTGTTACTTATACACCTGGCACGCTCTATGCTGGGCAATGAGATACCCCTGTCTTGTTATCGTGGGGGAAACTGAGAAACTGGGGCCCAGAGATGGGCAGTGATTTGGACTAAGGTCACAGGGGGCATGGAAATACAGTGGTCAGCTGGCTTTTCCTTTCGTTGAGTGTCAGGGCCTCTGGAAAGGGAAGTGATGGGAAAGCCTAGAGTGTAAATGGAGTGGGGCTTAGCCTCCCAGTAGGCTGAGGTTCCCTCCCCTGCCCTGGGGGTAAGGTGGATGAGGCATGAGGTCTCCTGGCCTCAGTCCCAGAAGCCCGCGCCCACAGGACCTGAACACCCTTCATCCCCGTGCCCTGGACCCACCACAGCAGGGAACCTCCTCCTCGGTGGAGGATGTCTGCAGGTCATCGGCCAGTGGCTTCTTCTTGGAAAAGCTGATGATACGGGTGATCTTGCGGCCCGCAGCCCTGCTCATTGAGCCCTTCAGTTCTGCCAGGCTGCTCTTCTTCCCTTTGCCTGTTGGGGAAATGGGTCAGGGGAGTGGAGGGAGCCCTGAGTCTCACCCATCCTTAGTCTTCCCTGTGGCCTTTTCAGCCTGTACACAGGATGGGCCTGCAGCTCCAGGGATGGCAGGCCAGGTCACCTTACCCGGGTCTCCAGAATGATCAGAACCTGCTCTGCCGCTGTGTGCCCATGGGCAAGGCCCTGCCCAGTTCCAGCATTCCCCAGCCTGAGCCCCCAGAGGCTCCTACCGTGATCACAGGTCTCCCGGCGGCCAAGGGTAGAACAGTTGTCGCCCATGCCAATGCTGTCAGAATCTGAGGTCTGCTTCTCTTGAGACAGCCTCTGAGGAGGGACACAGACAGTCCCCCATCAGAGGGCACATTCAGAGGTACCCGAATTTCCCTTTATTGGTTCGATCTCCCTCCAACTCCCCCAGCACATGATAATTAGTTAACAAATGTTTGTCAGCAATTATCCTGTGCCTGATACCATACCAGGTATTGGAAAGACAACCATGACTTAGATATGGTTATGTCTTTGGGCAATTCACAGTCCATTTGGGGAGGGAGGCAATTAATTATAACACTTTGAAATGAATGTCTTAGGAATTTGGACTGTATTTGGCAGGTGACAGGAAGCTGGGAAAGTATTTAAGTGGAACACTAATGTAATCCAAATTGGTTTAGGAAGTTACTTCCAGTGGCATTGTGGGGATAGAAAAGAGGGGACAAGACTGGAAGCAAAAGAGCCACTTAAGAGAGTGTCATCCTGGTCATGATGAGACTCAATAAGAGCATGAACCAAGATGACAGTGAGGATGGAGAAAAAGAGATGAGCTGGCAGACATTTTCAAAACAGTCATGGTGGGACCTGGTGACCAGCAGGAGTCCATTATGATCCTAACTCGGAGGAGAGGGTGGGAAGGGGACACACACCCACACACGCACACACAACATGTCAACAATTTCATTGCCAGCCCAAATTAGTTTTACTCATGACACCAACTCTAGACCATTCATCGATTCATTCATACAAGGTCCATTAAGTGTCTACTAGGTACCATGGGATGTAGAGTGGAAGTAATGATGACTCTCTTATCACTTATTAGCTATGGGAATGTGGGAAAGTGCTTCTGTCTCCCCAAGGCTGGGTTTTCTCACTTGAATTCCACCCACTTCAGAGGGCTGCTGTGAGGGAGCCAGCCCAAGTGAAGGCCCACGGACTGTATCATTTCTAACACCTGTGTGGTGTGCTGCCATCTTTCTTCAAGAAGCTAAACTGTGCCAGCCACACTTGGGCCAGGATTAAATGACATCCACCCACTTAAGAAGGTGGAATTACAGAGCTCTGAGGCCCCAAAGCCTTTCCTGCCAAGAGCCTCTCAAACCAGGCTCAGGGATGCTTCACCATAAACAATGGGGGATGGAGAGGACAGGCGATCATGTGCACCTCTCAATTTCCAAAGGGCTGGAAACATGACAGCTGTCAGAAAGGGGACAGGACTGTCAAGTATAAAGAATCACCTCTTCAAATGGTGAAACAGAAACTATGGCTCCATGTGTTCTGCAATGGTGTACAGATGGTAAATTTTTCATCAAGATAGAGCAAATACAAAGAGGTACCGTGAGCACTTTGGAATGAACTCGATGGTGACACTGCAATCACATGATTCTGTGGAGAACAGACCCACCAATATCACGTCCTCACCCTCACTCTCCACCCAAAATACCACCCCCAACATTCTAGTTACCCTCCCTGTGGACGCTCAGCCACAGGAAATCTCAACTCTACCAGCTTGCCTCTTCTTCCTCGCTACACATCCTTCAAACTGCACCACAGCATGCGCTGGCAAGTGTGTGCATACACACACTCACACACTGACACCGTCAACGCTGCTTTCCCCCCGGCCTCACGCATGGCAAAGGCTAAGTGAGGATAGGGTTGAGCTTCTCCTCTTGCATCCACCTGGGCACATCTTCCACTCCTGGTGACTCTGCTTGATCCCATACCTTTGCTTCTGTTCCCTCCCCTTGGCCCACCTTTGCCTCAGTGAAATCTTGCCTATGCCTTAAGGCTCAACATAGGTGCCCATCTTCCCTCACCCTTCTCGTCCTTCCAGCCAATGTGGGCCCCTGTTCCACTCACTGTAGCTTTCTGTGATACTCTAATAGGCTGTGGGCTCTCCTTTCTGTCTGAGCTTAGCCATACTGGCCATTTTCAGTTCCACGCTTCTTCCTGCTTCTGCGCCTTTTCCCTCTGCTTAGAGTGCCTTTTCCCTCCTCTTCCCTGTTAATTTTTCATCTTCATTTGAAATATCACTTCCTCAGAGAAGCCTTCTTGGGGCGCTGAGGCAGAGGCAGGGCCCCAGGGTACCTGGTACTTTTCCCTCCTAGCATTTACACAGCTTGGTATTTATAAGTCCGTGTGACTATTTGATTCACGTCCACTTCCTACTGGGCTGGAAGTGCTGTGAGGGCAGGGCTTGCACCTGTTTGTGTTTGGACTGCATTTCAATGGCTAGCACAGTTCCTGGGGTGCCCCGGGTACTCACCGAGTACCTGTCAAGCAGGTGCCCAGGATCCTGGCCTTGAGAGGAGGGGCAACATGGTCATCAAGAACTAGACCGTCTGGGTTCAAATCCTGGCTATGATTCTTATTTACCATGTGACCTTGGGCAAATCTCTGTCTCAGCTTTCTCCTCTGAAAATGTACCTACCCAAAGAGTTCTTATGAAAATCACCTCAGTTAATACACGTAAAGCGTTTAGTACACTGCAGGGCATGCAGTCACAGTCTATAAATACAAGCCTTGATTACATCATGCAAGGCCTGTGTCTGTGGGTCTTAACCCTTCCCCTTGACTGTAATGTCCTTAAGGGGAGGACGTGGGTCCAAGGCCCTTTGTTACCCACAATACCTGGCAATGTGTAGGTACTGGGACATATTTGCCAACAGCCTGACCAACTGGCTAATGCCTGCTTCTCTCATGTTCCAGACAGGCACACTCCTTCTCTTTCTTCTTTCTCTCTTTTTTCTTTCTTCTTTTCTGAGACAGGGTCTTACTCTGTTGCCCAGGCTGGAGTGCAGTGGTGCAATCATGGCTCACTGCAGCCTCCACCTGCCAGGCTCAAGCAATTCTCCTACCTTAGTCTCCTGAGTAGTGGGGACTACAGGCATGTGCCACCACACCTGGATAATAGTTTTGTAATTTTTGTGTTTTAGAGATGAGGTCACTATGTTGTCCAGGCTGGTCTTGAACTCCTGGGCTCAAGTGATGCGCCCGCCTTGGCCTCCCAAAGTGCTGGGATTATATACCCTCCTTTTCTAATTGACAAATTTCAACTTATTTTTCATGGCACGATTGCCACGTGACCTCCTCCCGTCCTGGCAGGTGCGTCGCTCCCTCCTCTGGTTTGTATCGCACTTTGGGCACAGGCACTGGTTTGTTCATGCATTCATGAATTCAGGAGACATTTATTAAGCACCTACTGTTGTGCCAGCTCTGTGCTGGGCACCTACAATTTGGCAGTTGCCTGGCTTTCCCCCCAGCCAGTGAGTTCCCCTGGGGTTGAGCCTGTGTTGAGTGGCCACTGCCTGGCCCGGGAAAGACCTAGTGGAGACAGATATACCTTGTCCGGGTCCAACTTGCACAGGAGGACTGGGGATCTGGGCACCTCCACTGCCTCGGCTCCCCCAACTGGCTTGCTCACTTCTCGGATGACCTGTGAAGAGGACACACAGCTGTGAACGGGTGGGCAGGGAAGCTGTCGATGCAAAGGAAGAATGGGGTCTGTGTGGTGAATGCTGTAGAACAGAGGGTCAGGGCCACTGTGGGGAAGAGATGGGCTGACATAGCCACCTGCATATGCGTGGGGCACATTGGGGTTTGTAATGGCTTTCTCCCATATCTGTCCCCTGGGTTGAAAAGATACAAGGATGGGGACCAAGAGGCTTATGGCTAATTAGTTGTGTGGTCTTGGAAGAGTCACTTCCCTGCTCTGGGACTCAGTGTCCACATCTGCAACACGGGAATGATCCTAGTGCCTGAGGACAGTGGGACCACAGATGTGAAGAGTGATGGGAACCATAAAGCCTCACAAGCGTGAGGGGCCTGCTTCTGTGACCATGCGCACCTTTACAGCAACCTGTAGGGCAGCTGGAGTTATCACCTCTATCTCCTAAAGGCATCCACTCACTTGCCAAGGCCACACAGCAATAAGCATGAGATCAGGAAATAATCACAGCCACCATTTGTTGCTCACCTATCTGGTGGCTTTCTGTGGATTATCCCATTTTATCCCTCAGCAGCCTTGTGAGCCCTGAGTTACAGCTTAAGATGACGAGCCTTGCAGAGGGGAAGCCACCTGTTAGGTGCAGCAGAGCCAGAAACTAAATGCAGGCAGTTCAGCTGCTCACTGTTAACCTCTGGGCTAACTGCTGCCCAGGATCAATGTCAAGGCAGGTCTCTTTTAACTCCAGTCTAGGGCTCCGTCTGCTGACCCAACCAGTCCATGGAGGGGTACAGGCTTCCCCAGCAGGCAGGTTCTCCCCTTCCTTCCCTCCTGAGACAAAGGGGTAATGAGAAACACCAAATGTTCCATCAGGGGGGCTGGTTATCACAGGAAGGAAGGGGCTGGGTAGGGAGGGAGGTGTTTGGTTTCATTGTTCCAGCAGGAAGATCAGAGGAGGAAGGGACGGTGTCAGAGTGAAGTAGAGGCGGTGCAGGGATGGGGGTCTGCTGTAAAGGAATGGGGGTGGGGCATCGCGGCAGTAATTACTGACAGTTGCCACACACTCACTGCTTGGCAGGCACTGTGCCGAGTGCTCTCCAGAATCCTTCCAAGGACCATTTCACAGATGAAAAAAACAGGCACAGAGGGGCAAAGTCATTTGCAGAAGGTCACACAACCAGTAAGTGCCCCTTAGGCCTGGGGCTTGACTCAAGTGTGGGTGCCAAAAAGTCCCCTCTCCCATGTCATCACTATGTCATCCTGCCTATGGCCTTTGGAGGAGACTTACTTCTTAGCTTCAAATTCTGGCTCCAATCACTTTGGTTGTGTGACCTTTGGCAAGTCACATAAGTTCTCAAAGCTGCGTCTTAGTTTCCTCATCTGTGAAAAGGGAACATAATATTTTGTCCCATTTTCAAGCAGAAATGAGGTCATGTAGGTAAAGCTCTTGGCACAATGCATGGCACAAAGTAAGTGCTCATTTTTTGGTAACTCTCATTGTTCCGTGTAGCTGCAGAGGCAAAAGCTGGCCCATGGGTGGTCATTACAAGGATGTACGTTTCAAGGCAAGGAAGGATTTTTCCTTTATTGTTGTTGTAGTTTTAAGAATTCACTAGTCTAATGATGAAATCAGCTTCCTTTGTAGATACTAAGCTTCCAGTTCCAGAAGGTATACAAGTGCAGCCTGAACAAGCCCACAGTAAGGATTTGGAAAGGGAATTCAAATAACTAGAAGGAACATAGGTCTCTAGCATGAAGTCTGCCTCTTGGATATATCTGAGGCCCATTTCCATACATAAACCCTAGCCACACACAGGGCACTTGGGCTCAGGCACTGAGCAAGAGGCTCTTCCAGGGACAGGAGCCAGCTCTACTGAGGGCTGGCTTGGGGAAGACAGAAAGGGTGGGAAGGTGGGAAGGTCAGGTGCAGGCCACGCACCTTCAGCCACTCCTCGGCCTGCTCTCGGCTCTGCAATGACAGCACCAAGATCTCGGTAGCCCCCTGGGTGAAACGCAGCTCATGCCTCTTGTGCCGGCTGTCCTTGGGCACGTAGATGACGCTGCAGGTATCCAGTGCCAACCTCAGATGCGGCTGCCGGTCCTTGGAGCTTTTATAACACTGGACAGGGAGAGAAAAGGCATCAGGATCTTCTGAAGTAGAGGGTAGAGGAGAGAGACATCCTCACACAAAGGCTCGGGGGAGGCCCGACCTCCCTTTAGAGGCCTCCCCCCCCAGCCATGGGCACTGTGCGAGGATAGCGGAAGGGTCCAGGCCGTTCACCCTGGAAAAGAAGCCTGGGAGGAGGCATCTTTGGGCAATTTTCAGTCACAACTACCTATTTGGGAAGAGGCAGACTGTAGCATAATCCTAGGAAGACCAGGTTATCCTAAAGAAGCAGAGAAGAAATGGGCTGGCTCAGGAGGAAGCCAGTTAAAAATCTACCTGGCAGGAATTTGGGAGACAGAATTCTAGCAGAGATGGAGGGTTGGCCTTGGGAAGTCAATAGTTTATGAACAATGATTCTCACTTCCCCATCTTTTTTTATGAGTCCAGCATTACTTTCATACCAGAACCTGACAATGACATTACAAAAAGAGAAAATTATACGCTAATTTCTCTCATAACACAATCACAAAAGCCCTGAACAAAATGCTAGCAAATGGATTCCAGATGTATGTAAAAAGCAACTGCATCAAGACCAAGTGGGGTTTATCCTAGGAATGCCAGAGCAGTTTAACATTCAAAGACCAACTGTATCATTAACCATATGAACAGAAAAAAAGGCCAAAAATCACATATCTGAATAGAGCTAGAAAAAGTATTTGATAAAATTCAGCATCCATTTAAGTGAACTAAGAATAGAGGGATCTCCTTAATGTAATCATAAGGAACATTTTCATCTACAAACCAACCACAGCAAATGTCATCCTGAATGGTAAATTATTATTATTATTATTTTTAGAGACTGGGTCTTGCTTTATCACCCACGCTGGAGTGCAGTGCTGTGATCATAGCTCACTGCAGCTTCAAACTCCTGGGCTCGAGCAATCTTCCTGCCTCAGACTCCTGAGCAGCTGGGACTACAGGTGCATACCACTATGCCTGGCTAAATAAAAAACATTTTGTTTTTTTTGTAGTGATGGAGCCTTGCTTTGCTGCCCATGCTGGTTTTGAACTCCTAGCTTCAAGTGATCCTCCTGCCTCAGCCTCCCAAAGTGCTGGGATTACAGGCATGAGTCACCATACCCAGCCTTAACAGTGACTTCCCTTTGGAGCTCTAGACTGAGACAAGGACGCCTGCTCTCCCACTTCTGTTTGCATTGTGCTTGAGGTCCTAGCTACTGCAATGTGTGGAGAAAAACATAGAAGGGGTACCACTGGAAAGAGGTTTGTCATGTCCCTTGGACTAGTGCCGCTCTGGAGTGAGAAAAGGTTATGTTTCAGACGCATTCGTGTTGGGCAAGGCTTGTCAACAGATTTCTGGGGAGAGAAGCTATTCTTTTTCTGAAATTATGTTTATCCTCTTACTTTGTAGTTAAAGGTGCTCTTTCTTTTATGAAATGATAGGCTGAGAGATGGCAAGTATTAAAAAAACCCTTCTTTAAAAAAGCAAGTAATAGAACAATTGAGTTTCGTAGGGGATTCGTTTTATAAAAGACAGATGTATGGAAATGAGGGTGCAAATGTGTACACTAGAGCTTAATAGTGGTTATCTCTTGGTCAGTGAAATTATTGATGTTTGGTCAATGGTTTTTTTAAAATCACGTTTCATCTGTTTTTCTCTAGTTTATAAATAAGCACATTTACTTGCATAATGAAAAACAACAAAAATTTAAAAGTGATAACTCTTCTTTTTTGACAAAACAAAAACATGGTAAAGCCTATATCAGGTCTTTTTTTTTTGGTTTTTGAGATGGAGTTTCACACCGTTGCCCAAGTTGGAGTGTAGTGGTACGATCTCGGCTCACTGCAATCTCAGCCTTCTGGTTTCAAGTGATTCTCCTGACTCAGCCTCCCAAGTAGCCGGGACTACAGGCACACACTACCACACCTGGCTAATTTTTTTGTATTTTTAGTAGAGATGGGGTTTCACCATGTTGGCCAGGCTGGTCTCGGACTCCTGACCTCAAGTGATCCACCTGCCTTGGCCTCCAAAAGTGCTGGGATTACAGGTGTGAGCAACCGTGCCTAGCCCAGGTCTTTAAATTTGAGAGAGAGAGAGAGAGAGACAGAGACAGAGAGTGTGTGTATATGTGTGTGTGTGTGTGTGTGTGTGTGTGTGTGTGTGTGTGTGTGTGTGTGTTTAAATTCTGCTCCAGTGGGGAAAGTCGTGATCTTGGGAGCATGGGGGCTTTGAGCTTCTGTGCACCAAGTCATTTCGGGTATGCCCAAGGCAGACATATCCACATGTATGTAGAGACACACCCACATGCAAGTCCATGTGAGGCCAAGGCACACGGTTGCTGCTAGACCACTCACCAGGAGCTGGTCCTCCCTGATGACCGTCAGCTGCTTGGCCCACTGCCCGAAACGCTTTTTCCGCAGCAGGAAGGCACATATCCTGCATTCCCTCACCAGGTGCATGGAGGCCTCCTCTGAGGGCCACTGGTGTCGGGGCTGCGGGCTCTTCCCTTCCTCCTCCTCCTCATCGTAGGACTCATAGGAGCTGCTCATTGCGTCAGAGTCATTATCTGCAGGCGTCATGGGAAAGGATCTGTCACTGTGCCATTCTGGGGAAGCACCCCTTCTCACCCCTCTGCAGCCATCCCTGCACTGGGGCCTGAGGCTAGGAAGGCATGGGCATAAGGCATGACACTGGTAATGACTAAGGCCTCTACTTTTTTTCTTTTTTGAGATGGAGTCTCGCTGTGTCACCCAGGCTGGACTGCAGTGGTGTGATCTCAGCTTACGGCAACCTCTGCCTTACTGCAACCTCCGCCTCCCGAGTTCAAGTGATTCTCCTATCTCAGCCTCCCAGGTAGCTGGGATTACAGGCATCCACCACCACACCCGGATAACTTTTGTATTTTTAGTAGAGATGGGGTTTCACCATGTTGGCCAGGCTGGTCTCCAACTCCTGACCTCAGGTGATCCACCTGCCTTGGCCTCCCAAAGTGCTGGGATTACAGGTGTGAGCCATGCCTGGCTGGCCCCTACTTTTGCATTTTGTTGTACTGATTTATCCCTTGCTTTGCGATCTTGGTTACTTCCCTTCTCAGAGCTTCAGGGTCCTCATCAGTAAAATGATCATAATAAACAAGATACCCACTTCAGCCGGCTATTTGAAGACCAATGAATGGACAGTGTTTAGCCAAGTGTTTGGCACCCAATAAATGCTCAATAAATTATGCTATTGTCATTACCCCTTCATCTTGACATCTGTTGTCTTTCATTATTTTCATGATAACCCAGCAAATCTCCATTTTATAGATAAGGAAACTTGAGGCTCAGCGAAAAGAAATTACTCACCTAAGATCAGTTATCAAAAGTCAGGGAAAGGGTTCGATCCAGGCCTCCTGACTCATTCCAGCGGTCCTTCCACTGAGTGCTGGGGTCACCCAAAACAAGGGCTTTGGGGCCTCTCTGGTGACCACGGTCTGGGTGAGGGGCTGGTGGGCACACGCATGCTAACAGCCAGGGCAAGGGCAGAAGCCCTGCCCAGCATCTGGATGCCCACCTGGTACTTACAGGAGCTCTTAAGCTCGCCGTTCACTCTGGTTGCAGGGTAGCTGCTGTCTGCGTCCTCATAGTAGCCATCCACAATTGAGTGCGAGGGGCTGCAGCCATCTGTGGGTTGTCAGAAAGAGCTGCACTTTGGAGAAATGCAGGCAGACTCCAGGGGCCAGGACTGGGGGAGACCCTGACACCCCTACTCCTCCTCAGGGAAGAGACAGCAGGCACTCTGAGCAGCTCTGGGCCAGGGTGTGGGGCCTCCTCTCTGCATCTCATCTGTTCTAGCTCCCCACAGTCCCTCTGCTCCTGTCACCAGAAACTGCCCTGCTGGGCTGTCATATCTCCCGGCCCGTATTCGTGCTGTTCCCTGTGCTCTCTCTCTTCTGCCAGAGGACTTCTCATCCATCAAGACCCAGATCAAAGAGCTTTCCTCTGACTTCCTTAGGCAGGGAGTGGTCAGCTCCTCCTCAATGACGCCAGAGTATTGCATGTGTGCATGGTGTGTGTGTGTGTGTGTGTGTGTGTGTGTGTGTGTGTGTGTGTGGTGTGTGTTGGTCACAGCTCTGATTTTTGTACTGCAGGGAGCAATGTACCAGCTGCCTGGGCTGAGACCTCCCTCCCTGCTCTGCCTTCTCATCTTCTTCCACCTCAGCCCTTCCTCTCACTTCCTTCTAAACCTCTGGGACTGCAAAGGAAGAATTGAACTAGAGGAGATAATAATATTGCGCATAATAGTGACTACAACTGCCTGTGCAGATTTTCACAACACCTTCTCATTTGGAGCTGGGAGGTAGTACAGTGCAGTGCTGGTGTTAGTGCGATGTCTCAAACTGTATTCTGTATCAGAATCATCTGGGAGTTGTTTGAAAATGCAGACCCCTGGGCTGTATCTCCAGAGATTCTGTTTCATTGGAGTGGGCTGGGCTGAGGAATCTGCATTAAAAAATGACTATTTAATATGAAAATTCTAAACATCCATAAAAATAGAAAATATATTGGACTCCAATGAGTTGGGAAAATTTATTCAATAATTTTTTAAAAATGTTATTTTGATACAGGCAGTCCCTGAAACATACTTTGAGTTCAGATGGTTAAGAGCATGTGCTTTAGGATCAATCAGAGTTGAGTTCAAGTCCTACCTCTATCATTTACTGAGTAATCTCAAAAAGAAAAGTCTCTGCATTTCAGATTCTTGATCTGGAAAGTGACATGAGCAATTCCCACCTTGGCTTAGTGATACAATGCATGTGAATTCTTAGGACAGTGCCTGGCACACACAATATGCTAAACAAGTGCCAGCTGTTATTACTGTGATTGTCTCCTTTGATTCCCACAAAGCAGGGAGTTAGAGATCAGCCCCATTTTACAGACAAGGAAACAAGCCACACACAGTTTGCTGGTGACAGAACCTGGATCAGAACTGGGGGTGCTGGCTCAGGGGATGGTGCACATCCCCCCTCCAGGAAGCCATCCTTCACCCAGTCCAACTCACTCTCACAGCACACTGCTCTTCAGAATGCTGCTCTGGGCTCCTAGCCCCTCCTGTGCATCTATTTCCTGAAGACAGCAGCACCGGTGATAGGGACACCCAGTTCTATCTCCCAAGTGAGGCTCGGAGCCCGCCTTTCCAGCAGGCACTCTGAGGCCTCAGACGCTGGACATCTCCTGGGAGGTGAACGGGGTGTTCACCAGTGCCAGAGGTGTGAAGTGGGGAAGGGTGAGGGGGCATGGGGGCACAGTAATCAGGCACCTGGCAGGGCTGGACGCTGTGTGCGAGAGGAAGGATACTCCCTGATGGGCTTGGCGTGCTTTCCCTGGACAAGGTTCCCAGCCCTTCCTGAAGTCCTCTCCTTCTACCCCAGGATTCCAGCGGCTTCTGGGAGGTGTTTTCTCTGCCCTGTCTGAGAGGGAAGTGAGCTCCCTGGGGAGGTGAAGGAGCCCCATCTAGCCATTAGGCTTGACCTGGGATTGAAGGCCCAGCAGCACTTTGTTCCCTGCCCTTGAATGTATAAAATAAAGTTGGCTGTTTTACATCCCAACAGCTGTCTGCGATAACACAGAACCTGAGACTATCAAGGCTGAAGAGGGCTGTGGATTACCTGGTCCAAGCACCATAGCCAAAAGGTGCAACTGGCCCAAGATCCATCAGCTGAGGAATGAATAAGCACAATGTGGGCTATCCCTATGGTGGGATAGTGTTCAGCCATAGAAAGGAAAGAAGTTCTGAGGCATGCTACAACATGGATGAACCTAGAAAACACGCTAAGTGAAAGAAGCCAGGCACAAAAGGCCACAGATTATATGATTCCATTTATGTGAAATGTCCAGAATAGGCAAATCCATATGGACAGAAAGTGAATTGGTGGTTAGCAGGGGCTGGGGTGGGGAATGGGGAGTGACTGCTTAGTGGCATGGGCTTCCTTCTGTGGTGATGACAATGTTTGGGGACTAGATAGTAGTTATGGCTGCGAACACTGTGAATGTACTGAATGTACTAAATGTCACTTGTTGGACAGTTTGAAATGGTGGAGATGGTTAATCTTATGTGTATTTTACCACAATAAAAAAATTCAACCATGATAACAAGCACAAACAGTAATACAAAAGAGTATGAATGAAAAAATATGTTCCCTTCACCCATATTTCTATTAATTTCCCACAGGAAAATCCTATTAATAGTTCCTTGCATATCCTTGAAAAATTGTTAAAACGGATGCATGCATGTATGTATACGTGTGTGTGTGTGTACACCCCATTTAAAAAAACAAATGGAATTGTACGCAGTATTTTGTGTTTGCTGTTTTCAATGACATTATAAAACCTATCTGTCTGTGCCGACCAGAATTCATTTTAGAAATCTGATGATTTTTTGGTGGTTGGAGAACATTCCGCTGTGCTGCTCAATGACAGAGTAGCATCACACAAACAGTATCTTATACAAATTCAACTACTCATGCTGAGCGATCCAAACATTAGGATATAGTTTCTTATATGTAACATTAAGTCCTTTTACCCAAACAAGTGACTTCATCTGATCTTCACTCAAAAGAACGTCCATGTGTTGCAATGCTGGAGAAAACTGATGGAAAGACCAAAGACTCTCCTTTATGGCCCATTTAAGAGATTTTCAGTGGTAACCTGTACCAGTGCCCACTAAATTATTTTACTGCACCCACCTACTAGTAAAAATATATACATATATTTATGTGTATTTTTGTATGCTGTATGTGTATATATAAACTTTTTTTTACAAATATGCTATTATCAGATTATAAATACTACAAAACATTCACATGGAATTTGTTAAAAGATGTGTTGAACTAAATAGAAATAAACCTTCTGATATTTCTGCCTACATCATCTTATGAACCCCTGGGTACCCCCACTCTACTCTGACAACCTCTGGTTTGGACCGTGTGCTTTTTATTTTATGCATTGACTCGATAACCTAACCCACCTGTAGGATGTGAGTCTACTGAAACAATTTCACCACCCGCTCGAGAGGAGCACTTGGGTTAGCAGTTTTAGTAGGGGGAACAGTATAGTGGTGGTCATCTGTGTAGCTGCCTCCTAGCACACCGACACGGTGTGTCTGGTTCCTCTTTCTTGTTTTAAGGGTGGAAGAACAGAGATCCAGAGGGCAAGGGGATTTTCCAAGGCCACACAGATCTGGGACTAGAACCTAAGTCCCTAGCCCCTGGGGCCACACACACTGGTCCACCCAGGCTGTCACCAAAGAGGCCAGGTGCCCAGGGCAGCTTCTCCTCAGTCAATGGTGACATGGTTGGGAGGGTGACAGGCTTGCACTTCCAGCTCCCGCAGGACACAGAGGAGCTGAGATTTGGCTTCTCAGGGAGGGGAAGTCCCCAGCCCCACCAAGGGGACCAGAACTTACTGTGGGAGCTGATGTACTCAGGTGACTTGCCGGGTCCCAGAGGAAGGGCCTCTTCATAGTAGTCCTCAGGGGGAGGTTTGTTGGGGAGTGGTGGAGGCAGGTTGGCTGCCTGCAAGGAGACAAAAAAGAGGGCTAGGGGAGTGGAGTAGAGTGGGGAGAGGGAGACTGAGGGAGAGGGAGGCAGGAGCTTGTGGAAGGCAGGAGGCAGTGTGGATGTGAAGCCATACCTTTTAATAGAGCCACAGAGCTGGCAAAACTTGTGGGCATATTTATCCAGTGCTTCTTACCCCAATTTTTTTAATCATCAGGGTTCCCCTGGAATGTCTGCAAGTTTTGTGGACTGCCAAACAGCAGTAGTCATACTTTTTACTGAGCACATGCAGAATTACCAGAAGCTACTGTGAGTTCTGCACTACTTTGTAACCATGTCTACACACACACGAGGTGCAGTAGGACAAGGAAGCGTGAGGCCTGTTCTTTAGTGAGGCAGGACCACCTGCAGCTGAGTGCTGAGCCACTGGGCCAGGGGAACCATGGCTTTACAGCTAAGTTTTGCCACGTGTGAGTTGTGGGACATGGGTCATATCACTCATTCTCTCTGAGCCTCAGTTTCCTCATCTGTAAAATGGGCATAACAATTGTGCCAGCCTCATTCAGTTGCTGTCAGCATGTAAAGGACATAGTAAGTTGTTAGTGACTGGTACCGTTGCTAGTGATGATGACAATGAATTATGCAGTTGACAGATAAAGCTTGTTGTGATTATGAGCCCTTTGCTCTAATTCTATGGCCCCAAGGTTGGGCATCCTACATCTGGTCCAGTCTTTCATTCTGTAGGTGACAAACTCAGGCTCAGAGAAGAGAAGCAACTCGCCCAAGGCTACACAGCAGAGCCACGGGGGCGGGCAGAGGTCACCCAACTCCTGGTCCGGAGCTTTTCCCACAGCCCGGCTTATGTTATGCAATCAGAAGTTGGGGTGGTGACGTCCTTCAGGTCTGAAGGCACAGATGAGTTCACCACATTCTCCCTGCTCAGCACGAACACAATGACTTCCCAGTCAGGAAGGTGGCAAAATAAAAAATAAAAATAAAATTAAATAAGGAAAAAAACACAGAGCGAGCACATCACGGGCCACTGAAATGTTCATACGGTGCTGCCTGTGCCCTCACCCACGACCCGAGAGACAACAGGGTCCAGAACCGCCAGGAGGGCACCTAGAGTGAATGGGAGAGCTTCCCCTGCCTCCTCCAGAGGGACAGAGGCCCTGAGGTGTGGGAACCCAGGCCATGACTCACGTTTCTCAGGCATGGGCTCTTGGCTGGCTCAGGGCTGGCTCCTTTGCTGGGCTCCCCATCGTCCTCTGGCATGTCCCGAAGGTCACTCAGGTCACAGTCTACAGAGGGACAGACCATGGGGCAAAGAAAGCCAAGGATGAGCAGCACAGCCCTGGGGAAGAGGGCTGGATTTGGGGTCAGCAGGCCTGAGTGTGAGGTCAGGCTCCACCACCCCTCCATTAGTAACCCTAAGCAAATGACTTATGACTCTGAAACTCTGTAAGCTGGCGGCAATGATGCCTGCCTTGTCTATTTTCCAGGATTGTAGAGAGGATCAAATAAAATCATACTTGTTTTGGTACTTTGGAAATCTTTGAGCATTATGTTATAAAGGCACAGTGTGCTCCCTAAGTCTATGAGTCCCCAAAACTCTCTCACCGAGACCTGTAGCTTTCTTTCTGTGTTGAACAGGGCTGTCTTCCCTCAGGATAGGGCTAGTTCGGCAGGTACTCTGCGTGCACCCAGCTCAGCTGCTCCCATGCCCATGGCAGCCACGCAAGCTCTCATTTCTCCTGAGCCACTGCACCGCTCAGCCCAGTGTCTCAAGTGGCAATCACCTGGGCACGGCCAGCGAGGAAACACCCTAATGTGCCACGCCTTCTTTGGACTGCGTGGTCATCCCTACCATTCCTTGAATCTCTGAGCTCAATTCCTATTCCTAGGCAGATGTTGATTAGACTTTCAGAGCTGGCAGAACCCAGAGGGGCCAAGGACTTGCCCAAAGCGACTTAATGATGCGACGTTAGAGCAAGGCCCAGTCCAGTCAGGGGACCCTTCTGCACACACAGGGAGAAAGGGATGGCTCCGTAGCTGAGGCTGGGAGGGGGTCACTTACCAAATTCTTCAAAGAGGGACTCCACGAAGCTGGGCCCCGAATGGAGGTCTGCTGTGTTCACATACAGGTAGGAGACCTCCTTTGCTGTGAGGAAGAAGAGGGACACGCCAGCTGTGAAGGAGGAGGGACCAGGTCTCCCCTGCCCCACTCATACTTCTAGCCCACATAGGACACAGTGCTCACTTTGCAAAGTGCATTCACGTCCTAAATTATTTCACTGGTTTTCGAACTTTGTTTTAGTTTGTACACTGTTATTGAGGATCTCTTTCTCCAGGGAAAAGGATGCCCAGAAGCCCAGTATGGAAACAGATTACTGGGGTTGTCAGGCATATGCGAGGGTGTGTGCGTGTCATGTGTCAGGTGTGGTGGGTGTGTGGGGGGCATGGGAGCATGTTGAGTTGTGTGAGGGGCTGGGTGTGTGTGTTGTAGGTCAGTGTGGGGGGTATGTGGGTGTGTGTGTTCTGTGTGTGAGTGTTGTGTGTGTGTGTGGAGGGTGGGGGTGAAGGAGTACAAAGAGCACAGCCAGGGCTGTCGGTGGGGAGGTGGGGCCCCAGTGGACAAGGACATTGGGCAAGAGCTTGCATGGAATGCATTGGACGCTGTGTCCAGGGCTTAGCCTTCCTCCTGTGACAGCCCCTGGGGATGGGGGTGGGGCAGAGGGTTCCTGCATGTTCTTGAGTCAGGTGAAGGGAGGTTTTGTTGTCCTACATAAGTGGAGCTCCTCCAGGCAGGCTGCCGGTGGCTGACCTGGAAGGGGCTGCAGGCTCTGCAGGATGGAGGCCACGGCCATCTTCTTCTCCAGGGTGGTATCGCTGAGGTACTCGTGGTCCAGAAGGCTGAGCAACCCGGTCAGCTCTGGGAGCAGCTGCTCCAGCACTGCGGAGGAAGGCGGACAGGCACAGTCACAGCACAGTTGGGTGGCAGGGGTCAGAGGGCAGGTCCGGGTGTGCTAGCAGACCCAGGGGCTCTCAGCTGTCCCAGCCCTGCCACCCAGCTCCTGCGGGAGGGTCCTGCTCAGTTAGTCCTGTGGTGTTTCTCCGGGTCTCCCCACTCTACCTCAGATGGCCTTCGCCCAAGGACTGGACCTTCCTGGGCTCACCTGGCAACCCTGAGCTCAGGCAACCCCGAGCAAGGGCTCTCAGGCCTCCCTCTGCCCCAGATTGCCCTCTGCTTTGCTTGACCAGGGTCCTTTCTCACTGCAGCTTGAAGCTCAGCACAGGTCTCAGGCGGGAGCCCCTGGCCATCCAGGACAGAGGCCGGAAAGAGAGCCTTCCTGTCCCATCAGTTCATGTGCTTCAATCTCTGGAACCTTCTGTTTCCGGTGCCTTGGCCACAGCCAAACTAAACATTAACTCTTCTCACTCCATGTTATCAGTGCCATTCTTTCCACGTGACACCAATGCTTCTCAAACTTGAGTGTGTGTAAGAATTACCTGGGGATCTTGTCAAAATGCAAATTCTGATTCAGGAGGTGTGGGGTGGGATCTGAGATTCTGTATTTCTGATCCGCACCCAGCTGCAGCTGATGCTGGTGGTCCTAGACCATATGAGTTGCAAGATCCTAGAGCACAGAGTCCTTTAAGGACTTCAGTGTGCCAAGACCATGATGTCACTGATGTCTCCCTGCCCCAAAAGGTAACTTGGGACTTGGTTTGCCTTAGAGCCAAAGACCAGCTTCATCACAGTAGTATTGTCCTGCTTTGCAACCCACTAAGCACAAAAGCGTGATAACAGAAGCTAACCTGTGCTGAACAATCATTATCAGTTGTGTTCAGCCCTTTTACATTTTATTGTCTCATTTAAATCTTATATCAAGCATTTTATTATCTCCATTATATGGAGGATGAAACTAAAGCTCCAGGAGGTTAAATATCTTCTCCAGGATCACACAGCTGGCAGCACCTAGAGTGAAGCTGCTTTCTTCATTCTCTTCTTTTAACCACAGAGATATATTGACTCACAGTATTTTCTTTGCTCCTACGAACAAGTTTTGAGGTAGGTCCCATGATCACCCCTGCCTTTTAGATGAAGACACTAAGGCTCAGAGAAGATAAATAACTTGCTTGAAGTTGCACAGAGGCAGGAAGAAAAGCCAGGACTTCAGCTCCAGCCATGACTCCTAACTCCATGTGCTGTTCCCCACCTCGGGCCCTCCTGAGGAAACAGGAGACAATGACCCGGAGCTGCAGGGCCTGGAGGTGTAGGAGGAGATACAGCATCACGCAGAAGAGAACAGGCCCTGGAGCCAGATTGCCTGGGTTCAAATTCAGGCTCTATCATTCATTAGCAAAATACTTAACCTGTGGGTGACTCAGTTTCCTCCTTTAAAGAGGGGATAATAACAGAACCTGCCTCATAGGGTGGCTGTGAGAATTAATGACACCAGGCACGCAAAGGGCCTTGTCTAGCACAGAGTGAATGCTCACCACAAGTCAGCTATTCTTGCTGTCACTGAAGAATTTACTACACTGATCTGTGCTGATCCCTGAGCACCTGCCTCCCTCAGCAGGCTGTGAGGCTCTAGCAGGCGTGGACTGGACTGTGAATCTCTGCTTCCTTATCATCTGGTCTGGGGCCTGCTCAGTGTGAGTGCTCTTCATGTGTCTGACAAGAGAGGAATGAACAGATGACCACACTAGGACCTTCTTTTAAATATAAATCTTATGTATAGATAGTGACTCTTGTTAGGAAAACATGATGCTGCAGTCTGTGACAAAATCCGTCATCACCCCAAACTCGTTGACAATGAGCTGAAGGCTGATATGGATAGCTCCTATCTCATGTGCATTCTCAGCTGCTTGGCACTGAGGGAGGGGTTTTCTGTGCGTGTTTCCATCCAATCCCCAGGGCACATCTGTGGCAGTCCTATTGGGATGCCTAATTTTTCCGAAGATGATACTAAGGCTGTGGCAGCTATGGGATGGTGGCACAGCTTGAGAGGTAGAGCCAGACTGATTCCAAGTCTGTGTGATTCCCTAGGGATCAGAGTGGCACAGCTCTGGGGGGTGAAAGGTGCCTGAAGATCCTGCTGCCTCCAGGGCCTGAGCCCCCACCATATCACATAAACATGGGTTCTGGATGGACATGTTTCCCTCTTTAAAGCAGGTAATCATTTAAAACCATTTTAGCCAAATTTTAGCTGTTTTCAAATAAATCTTTTCAAATGGAATAACAAACCTCTCTGGCACCCTCAACAGACACACTGATACGGCTTGGCTGTGTCCCCACCCAAATCTCATCTTGAATTGCAGCTCCCAGAATCCCCAAGTATCATGGGAGGGACCCAGTGGGAGTTAATTGAATCATGGCGGGAGGGGCGGGGAGTTACCCCTGTGCTGCTGTTCTTGTGACAGTGAGTGAGTTCTCATGAGACCTGATGGTTTTATATGGGGCTTTCCCCTTTTTCTTGGCACCTCTCCTTGTTGCCACCATGTGAAGAAGGATGTGTTTGCTTCCCCTTCTGCCATGATTGTAAGTTTTCTGAGGCCTTCCCAGACGTGATGAATTGCGAGTCAATCAATTAAGCCTCTTTCCTTTATAAATTGCCCAGTCTCGGGTATGTCTTTATTAGCAGCGTGAGAACAGACTAATACACTAAATGTTGATTAACTCAATTCCAAAACATTTACTGAGTACTAATTATGTGTCAGCCTGGCTCCTGGGCGGGGCTTAGAAAAAATGAATAAGAGATTGTTCCAATTGTCCCAATGCGCATTCTCTCTCGCTCTCAAACATGCACACATGCGAACTTTCTCTTAGGAAATTACTCACAAGGGAGGCCATGGAAGATGCAAGAAGGCAGCCGCAGGTGGCCTGGGAGCCCTCCTGTGGCCTGCAGCCACGACTCACATTCAAAAGTACATGATACTTCTCTGCTCTCCCACAGGATGTTATGGCTCAGGGGTGCACTGGGCTGTTTATCCCTATACCAGTCATTCTGAAACTTTTTGGTATCGGGGCCCTTTTACACTTTTAAAAATTATTGGGCCAGGCATGTTGGCTCACACCTGTAATCTCAGCATTTTGGGAGGACGAGGTGGGCGAATCACTTGAGCTCAAGAATTTGAGACTAGACTGGGCAACAAGGTGAAATCCCATCTACAAAAGTATACAAAAAATTAGCTGGCAGTGGTGGCACGTGTCTGTAGTCCCAGCTACTCAGGAGGCTGGGGTGGGAGGATTGCTTTATCCTGGGAGGTGGAGGTTGCAGTGAGTTGTGACTGTGCCACTGCACTCCAGCCTAGGTAACAGAGCAAAACCCTGTCTTAAAAAAAAATTGTTGGCCGGGCGCGGTGGCTCAAGCCTGTAATCCCAGCACTTTGGGAGGCCGAGACGGGCGGATCACGAGGTCAGGAGATCGAGACCATCCTGGCTAACACGGTGAAACCCCGTCTCTACTAAAAATACAAAAACTAGCCGGGCGAGGTGGCGGGCGCCTGTAGTCCCAGCTACTCGGGAGGCTGAGGCAGGAGAATGGCGTAAACCCGGGAGGTGGAGCTTGCAGTGAGCTGAGATCTGGCCACTGCACTCCAGTCCGGGTGACAGAGCGAGACTCCACCTCAAAAAAAAAAAAAAAAAAAAAAAAAAAAAAAAAAAAAAAAAAAAAAAAAAAAATTGTTGAGGACCGCAAATTGCTTTTATTTTATGTGGGTTGTATCTATCAATATTTATTGTATTAACATTAAAACCGAAAAATCTTTAAAACACAAGAGCACAGAGATACTTATCCCACTAGCTTTCAAAGTTACCCCTTCATCACAGGTTGTGCCTGAAAAACTCCACTGTAAGCTTGTAGAGAATGGGAGTGAAAAGGTATATAATGTCTTAGTACTATATAGAATTTGTTTGGACCTTACAAACCCCCTGAAAACATCTTGGGGACTGTCCCCAGGCAACCCCCTCATCCCTAGCTACACTTTGAAAACTGCTGCCCCCCAGTGAATGACTAATGACTGCTAAACGTTTTAGGATTTTTAAATCTGTTCCTCCCTCCCTCCCTCCTTCCCCCCTTGTCTCCCTTCCTCTCTCTTTCTCTCCACTCTCCCTCTCTCTCTTTTTTCCTTTTATTTTCCCCTCTCTCCCTTCTTTTGTTTCTTTCTTTCCTTTTGTCTTTCTTTTTGCTGTGAGGTTCCAACAATTTCTTGTTGCTATCAGTAAATGCCTATGTGTGGCAGCTTTCTGGCTTCTAAATGCTCTACTGCTTCTAATTTAAGGTTTGTTATAGTCGTTTCTAAAGTAAGAACAGTTAGGTTCTGCATGAGTGCTCTGCATGTAAAAACCTGAGCTTTAGCACCCAAGCTTTGTAATACCTTTTTTGTTTACTTCCTGGTCTTTGATGGGATTCTTAACATGGGACCTTGACATCTAAGTGCTCTTCCTTTAACTGAGATTTGATCACCAAAGTTCAAACAGACCAAAGGAGAAGAAAGGAACTGAGTGCATCTGAGAGAAGCAGATGGAGAATGAGGGGCTGCCAGTCCTGGCGGGGTTTCTGCGACCTGAACGGATCTGGCAGGCAGCAGAGGCAGAGGGAGGGGAACCATGCGGCAAAGCACAACTTGCACTGAACCTGCAAGAGTCTTTCCCTGGAGCTGAGCAGTTACCCTGTGCTGGACAGTTAATGCACATTATCTCATTTAATCTTTCAATGCCCTACAAAGGAGGAAATGCAGGCTCAGAGAAGTGAAGTTACTCAGCCAGCAAGCAGTAAAGCCAGGCCTTGAACCCTGGCCTGTCTGGCCCCACACCTGAACGCTCCATCAGAAGACTTCAGCCCAGCTCAGTGCAGCAGAGGCCAGGAGGCCAGGCTGGGGCTGGGGGGAGGTGGGCAGATGTGAATACTGGGCTTCCTCTCACAGCCCTCCAATGGAGGGCTCTGGGCCATGACTTCACGGGGCTCCTGATCTGGGGATACCTTCACCTGTGGGTGGAAACCCTCACCGGGAGGCTGAAATTCCCACGTGAAGGCCCTCTCCCCACTGGGCCCGTTTGAACTTCAGAGCTTTAACTGTGACGATCTCATAGAAAAAAAAAAATAATAATAAACCACTGAAAGCAAATACCTGAATTAACAGCAGGGATCTCATCCCAGAGAAAACCTGATATACATCGTGGATGTAAGAAACTTTTCAGCCAGTGCTGGGCTCTTCCAGAACAATACAGAGCTCACTGCAAGAAGCTAGCTTCCAATCACAGTGAATACAGAGGTTTGATGACAGCTCCATCTATAATGCTAGAGAATTCAAACCACAGATATTTAAAACATCAGAGAATTTAAATCGGAGAGGTCACATGGGTATAAGGCATATGACAAGTGATTCTGCTAGGGCTCATATATACCACTGGGACAGTAACCTCAATTTTTAGTAAGAAAAGACTCCTCCAGCGGGATAGTTGAAAATGCACATTCCCAGACCTCCCATCCAGAAAGTCTAATTTGGTAGGTCTGTCCCTGGATCCAGGAACTTGCATTTTCATAAGTACTCCAAGTGATTCTGATGTGGGCAGTCCAAGGTTCAACCTCTGCAAAATACTCCACCATTGTATCTGGTGAACAATATTGTTCACCAGAACAAATATGCTACAGAGGACATCTATGAACATAAGGAATGTGGGAAAACCTCTCCTATTCCTTAAAAAATTATCATTGGTTATCCTCTTCTGAAATAACTGAGAGTCAAGGTGGGAATAGGAGCCTCTGAAGATTATAAATAGCTAAGTATGGAGTCTTGCTTAGAATAGTGCAGTGGCTAGGGCTTTGGGGTTGGACCCATGTATATTGGGATTCTTGCACTGCCACTTCTGAGCTGTGCATTGATGGGCACTTTAGAAATTTTGAGCCCTGGTTTTGTCATAGGCAAAATGAGAATAATAGGATCCCAACCACATAGGGTTGGAAAACTAGGTGAGTAATGCTTGTGAAGCACTTTGCATGGCACCATGCTTCGAATAAACATTCACTAAATGCTAGCCATACTGCATATTGTTTTGTCATTGTTGTTATTTTCTAATACTCTCCAGAACCATGCAGACTCCAAAGTATTGATCAGACAGCATTAGGAATAGATTTGCTATAGCTGTAACAAGCTCCACGAGGACAGGGTCTGTGTCTCAATCAGCACACAGTAGATGCCCAGTGAACATTTACTCAATGAATCCAATATTTTGATGGCCTAGTCTAATCCTTTTATATTAAACATGTAGCAAGTGAGTGTCCAAGAGGTTATTTAACTTAGTTATGGTCACACAACCAGTTGCAGGAAAAAGCATTTTGTGTTAAGTTCACACAATACTAACACAAAGCTTGATGCTTAAGATAAGTCACGGAAGAGTGGTTAAAAGCACAGGCTTGGACAATTTGGGCTCCCCTCCCAGCTCTGTCATTTTCTAGCTGTGGGCCTCTGGGGGAAATTTCTAAACTTTCCTAAGCTTCTGATTCTTCACCTGCGAACAGTGGGGGTGATCACAGTAGCTGCTTTCCAAGGTCATGGTGAAGATGAAATGAACTGATGTGTCTGGTGCTTAGGCACTCGATGTCTGCTGTCTTCATTCATCTGTAACAATCCTGTGGAGTTTCAGGTGCAGTGGTAGGCACAAAGGAGGAAGGTATGGCGACAAGAGGGCATGGTGGGACTCTGAAAGCCTCATCCTGTGAACTATTCATGGTTCTGGCCCTGACACTGAGCTTGGGAAGGCTGTGGCATAAGGAGCTGGTGGAGTCCCTTCCCTCTGGGTGCTCACATTCCAAGGACCCCCTCCATGCAAGATGAGGAGACAATATCGTCTAGACAGAGGGTAATAACACAACCCAGGAATCCTGGGTCCCTGCTGTCCCTAGTCAGGAAAAATTTTGTTCCCAATTCCCAAGCTGTCCCCCTCTCGTGTCTTTGCTCTTGGCAGACTTGGGCATCAGAACAGAACTATCTTTATATCTCCAGTTTATTTAGAACCACGAATAAATTCCATCTATCTTGCTTGGTTTTGTTGAGTCTTAGGGAGGTACAGTGAATTCCAATGATGAGAAAAAGATACAGCAGGAAGAAATGGACTCATCATTGTTTATAGGTTTTCAATCTTTTAAGTGAGACAGAGAGACTCAGAAACCCAAGATGAAGGGTAATTATTCTGTGGATTGCAAAAAAGTTTTTCAAATAAATTTAGAAACCTATTTAAAATATATCTAAGACTAGACTGCTAAGTGCTTATTGTTCCTGGTGAGTACCCAACTAAGAGTAAGATTATTTTTCTATCTTCTCCTCAAATGACTGAAATCAAAATAAGATGTTAGATAGCAGAAATTAAGCTACCAATAAAAACTACTACCACTTGCTACCTGGTTCACATCCCTAATGCAGCCTGAGTGAAACCTTTACTGCAAGAGGTATTTATCGCAGCCAATAAGGACACTAGCGCACAGAAGGTCAGATTTATTTAGAGATTGCAAAGATAATGAGTTCTTAACAAAAGACAAGTAATTAAATTTCAGCAAGCCACAAGAATAATAAACCCTGCATTGGCTCCTATCAAATTGGGCCCAGTGCTGGCACTTGGACTCGTGATCTCATTCCTGTGTACCTTTCAGACTCTGGAATGTACAAAAATGCTTGGAAACAGCTTGCAAATTACAAATTCATTAAATGCAAAG
The DNA here is from genome assembly GCF_007565055.1 of Rhinopithecus roxellana. NCBI lineage: Eukaryota > Metazoa > Chordata > Mammalia > Primates > Cercopithecidae > Rhinopithecus > Rhinopithecus roxellana. Next base: position 42,173,527 of record NC_044551.1, read on the forward strand.
CAGCAGGAAAATATACTTCTTTTTTCCCCACCTCACTATTTGACCAGCCTCTTTACAGAGATCACGAAGATAACTTATCCTTCTTTGTTTTCAAAGTCAGAGTAAATGCAACTAGCACCATTTAAAAATGGAAAAAGACCACTGTGAGACTGCGGCTTTATGAAGGGTCTACAATTTTTCTTTTGATTTGCTCAAATTTCCTTTCTTATGTAAAGGAAAATGACCCAATTTCCATCTCATAAAGGCTCCTGTTCTGGAGCAAGAACCAGTGCATTACTTTGAACATTTCTGATCATTATTTTAGAGAGAACTTTCTGCATACTGTGTTTTAACAAACCAGCATATTAGTGGGGTATGACCCACTGTACCAGTGGGGAGGCAAGTCACCCTGGAAAGAAAAGCAGTGTGCTGATCAGATGTGAGCTCAGTGCTTGGGTAGGGCGAAGGAAAGGAAGAGCAGCCTTTCCTGTGACTTTCAAATCCTGCAGGCTTTTGTTTTCTTTCTTTCTTTCTTTCTTTCTTTTTTTTTTTTTTGAGATGGAGTCTCGCTCTGTCACCAGGCTGGAGTGCAGTGGCGCGATCTCGGCTCACTGCAATCTCCGCCTCCCGGGTTCAAGTGATTCTCCTGCCTCAGCCTCCTGAGTAGCTGGGACTACAGGTGTGGGCCCCCATGCCCAACTAATTTTTGTGTTTTTAGTAGAGATGGGGTTTCACCATGTTGGCCAGGATGGTCTCGATGTCTTGACCTTGTGATCTGCCCGCCTCAGCTTCCCAAAGTGTTGGGGTTACAGGCGTGAGGCACAGGGCATGGCCCCTGCAGGCTTTTCTAGGGACACCTCCTTCCAGGCTGTCCTCACACTCTGTTCCTCAGCCTCTTAACTCAGGGACTTTGATGAGCTATTCTTTTTGCCTATCAGAACTCCCTTCCCCTGTCAGCCAGTAACATCCTCTTTAGCTCTCCACTCAATCCTGACTTCCTCAGGTATATCTTCCTTGTCCTCTTCATTGCACCTACTCCTCCCGTTTTATGCCATGGTAGCATCAAGTATCTCTCCCTGTGGCACTTCACATGGTAAGATTTTATATTTACTTACGTATTTTTTGATGATGGTCACTTTCCCCAACTTAAGCCTGAGCTCCTTGAGTACAGGAAGATTGCCAGCTTTGGCTAGCACCAAACACAGGGCAAATGTTTAAGTATACATGGAACAATAAATTCTTGGAGCAAACTTTATTTTCTTTTAAGAGTTGATAAAGTCTAACAGCTAGTTAGTGTGATTTTAAAACCATGTCTGGCCTTATAGTGGCTCAGTATGGTAAAGAGATGTTTGAAAAAAAAAAAAAATCGAGCAACAAAAAGTACCCCCAGTACTTAAAAGGAAGTAGAAGCCCAATTTTTCACTTGGCTAGGCTCCCAAATGCTCTATTTTGTTGAACTTGTATCCCTCACATGAATACGGTTGCCAATTTATTTAGTGATGCACATTTTGTAGTTGGTGGATTTTAATTCTAACCTATACATTGAGAAATAATGATAACAGACATTGAGCAACCTAAACCACCTGAGTTTAATTCCTGTTCCCCAATTTCCAAACTGTGTACCTCTGGGGCACTCACGTTAATGACCTGTGCCTCATGTACACCATCAGTAACGTGAGCATATCTACCTCACCAGTGGGAACAGGCCCCAACACATGTGATGTGCCTGGAACAGAGTCTGGCACATAGTAAGCTCTCAGTAAATGTTAGCTATCTCCATTACTCTTCCATTACTACTATATGACATATTCTGCTTTAAGTGATTTACATGTATTATTTACATATATTAAGTTTATTTATTTATTTTTTTTGAGACGGAGGCTCTGTTGCCCAGGCTGGAGTGTAGTGGCCTGATCTTGGCTCACTGCAACCTCCGCTTCCTGGGTTCAAGCAATTCTCCTGCCTCAGCTTCCCAAGTAGCTGGGACTACAGGTGCGTGCCACCATGCCTGGATAAGTTTTTGTATTTTTAGTAGAGACAGGGTTTCATCATGTTAGCCAGGATCGTCTCAATCTCCTGACCTCGTGATCTGCCTGCCTTGGCCTCCCGAAGTGCTGGGATTACAGGAGTGAGCCACTGTGCCTGGCCCATAAGTCTTACAATAAGGTGGATTAGCCCCATTTACACATGTGGAAACTGAGGATGCTAGAACAAGAATACTGGAGGATCTAGTTGTTATGCCTCCCCCAGTTTTCCTTCAGGATGCTTCTTCTGTCTGTGTCCAGATCTGGGTTTACTCTGCAGAGAGGTCACCAGCTCCTCAGGTGAGGCTGGCAGAACTGCCCTTCACTTCCTGGGTTGAGAAATCTGTCCTTCCCCTGCCCACAGACTCTTCCAAGTTGTTGCAAATCTACCCAGCTGGGGCCATCAGGACATCTCCCTTCCTTCCTCTGAATTTACAAGCACTTCTCTGAGTCCAAGTGAAGGCCAAACAGTGGGCAGAATGTAGAAGGAGATGGCGCTGGTTGGACTCGCATTGTTTATCACTAAGACAAACACTTCCTGTTGTCCCAGCTTGGATAGGGAAGCCCACTGTACATGCAGGCTGGAAAAGAATGACAAAGGGACAGAAAAAAAAAAAAAAAACCCAGCTGCAAAGCCAATGCCTCAGTCTTAGTGCTTTCCAAGAGTTAAATATAGCCCCTGTGTGAGGGAGGGCAGGGGTAGTGAGGTCACCTTGGAAGACTTTTGTGTGTGTTAATTACAGCGATTGCAGGAAACTGAATATCCTCTTATGCTGAAGAGAATAGTACAAATTTGACTCCACAGAGTCAGAGAGAAACACAGAAACATTCATGAAGAAGAGAGAAGGCAAAAAACAGTGGGAAGAATTTGGGACTTGGAGGACTCAGTTTGGGCTCTAACTCCTCCCATTTGCCAGTATGTAATTTCGGGTGAGTTATTTAACCCCCTGAGAATCATTTTCCTTGTCTGTAAGAAGGGGCTTAGAAAGCCCATGCACAGGTTTGTGTGAGGGGGAAATGAGGAATGGCTGGGAAAAGGCTGATAAATCGTAGGGATTATTGTTAGAGATGGTAGAGCACCATTCTTCGATGCACAAGTTATTTCAGGAAGACAGGGTGGTCATGGGGAGTTTCTGGGAGCCACTCTTCCCAGGAGTCAGGCTAGGATGACAGGCTCAGGGAAGCCCCGCATCCTCAGTGGCCTTCCTCGCATCAGCTCTGCCCAGGTTCCAGTCCTCCACCAGGAGGGCAGTCACTTGGGGCACTTTGTTTCTCGGCTCAGCTCTGGGCCTCCACGGAAGCCATAGCTTCTTCTCCCCAAGCCACTTCCAGACCACACAGGAGGGAGTGGGGGAAGGCCACCCGCTTCTGAGGAAACAGCTTTTGGCTGTGGGACTGGGCTCTCCCAGAATTGTTCCTTTGTCTGCGGATTCCTCCCTGTTGAGCTCACAAAGGAAATGGGTCCAGGAGGAAGTGGAAAACTGTGACACACACGCTCACTCCTCACACAAGATGGCAGCTGTTTCCGCATCCAGCGTCCTGCACCGTCTCCTCCACCAATGGCGTGGGGAAGCAGCGTAGTTCCAGGGAGTAATCTGGGATGCCTGATGGTAAAAGCAGGTAGTATTTTCAAGCGCTAAAGTGATGTTCCAGATGTTGTGCTAAGCATTTTGCATGGATTACCTCACTCCTCATAATTACCCTGTGAGGTAGGTTCTGTTTTTGCCTGTTTACACATGAGCCAAGGGAGGCTCAGAGAGGCACAGTCATTTGTCTAAAGGTACGCAGCTGGCAGGCCAAGATTCAAACCTAGATCTCACTCCAGAGCCTAAGCTTTCAATCGCAGCACTAGCGTACCTTCTGGCCTTCCTCTCATAGGCGTCTCCTACCTACAGACCTTGCTGGAGCCAGTAGTAAGCTCCTCTGACCATTCCCCAATTGCTGTTCATTCACCAGATCGGATATCTGGCCTGAGGCCTAGTGGGACTGGGGATTTCTGCTTTTGAGACGTCTGAGTTTGGGGACCCATCTCACCAATCTCTCTGGGCTGACAGAAAAGCCTCTGACTAGGGGTATGTGGGTTATGTAATCAATAATAATAAAGCTATATAATAATAACAGCCAACATGTATTGAACACTTCCTATATGATGGGTACTGTGCCTTGCACTTTTACTTCTTTTAAAAATACGACCTCATGGCCAGGTGAGGTGGCTCACACCTGTAATCCCAGCACTTTGGGAGGCTGAGGTGGGCGGATCACTTGAGGTCAGGCGATTGAGACCAGCCTAGCTAACATGTACTAAAAATACCAAACAAACAAACAACCCCACATGCCTGTAGTTCCAGCTACTTGGGAGGCTGAGGCAGAGAGTTGCTTGAACCCAGAAGGCAGAGGCTGCAGTGAGCCAAGATTGCACCCCTGCACTCCAGCCTGGGCGACAGAGTGAGATTCCATCTCAAATAAATAAATAAATTAATTTAAAAAATAAAAATAAAACCTCAGGTGGACAAAAATTAATCCGAATCCTTGCTTCATAAGATACTCTCATTATTAGCCCATGCATGCCACATTTTTAGTTATTTATTTATGTAGTTATTTTTGATAATGGAGTAAGCACACACGAACCTACCATTCAAAGCAAAAGCTAGGATCTTGACAATATCTTACACCTAACTTTATGATCCCGCCCTCCTGCCTCCCCTGCCCAATCTATCATCCTGAATGCTGCATTCACCATGTCCTTGCTTTCCCCTGTATATAGTTTTAGTACAACCAGATGTACTCCTAAAAATATTATTTTAAATTTTTAGTTTAAAAATTTATTAAAAGAATATAGTGCTATAGGTAACCTTTTGTGACTTTTTTCTTTCCTATTATGCTGCTAAGATTTATCCATATTGCTGCTTGTTATCGTGTTCATTCATTTTGACTGTTACATGCCATTGTGGGAATATTCTCTGTGCCTAACACTCAGTGCCTGTTACTTCATTTGCTCTTTGCAACAACCCTATATGGTGGGAACTCTCATCCCAGTTTTACTGACAGGAAACTGAGGCCTAGCAAGGTTAAACTTGCCAGAGGCCACAGGAGCCAGGGTTGGAAACTTTCCACATCCCACAGTGCACTGTGTTTTGGTGCTCTGGAGAAAACACAGGCACTGGAGCCAGCATCTCAGGGCTCAAGCCCCAGCTCCACACTTACTGGTTGTGTGACTTTGGGCAAGTCGCTGTGTGTCTCTGAGCCTCAATTTCCTCAACATCAAAGTGGGGTGATCATAACTGCCTTGCCTACCTCTACAGACCTTTTGTGAGACTCAAGGCTGATGATGCTGGTGAGAAGCAGGAGCACCCTGTATACTGAAGTTTTGTAAATCGGTAAATTGTGATTAATATAAATGTGCCATCCTCTTACCTCCCACTTCCAATCAAACAACATAACTCATCTGGAATTCAGAAGAGACTGAATAGCACCTCAGTCAGAAAGGCAAAGGATTAGGTGGACAATTGGCTTGCAGAAACCTTAGTGTGATCAAGAAATCAGAAAATCATCAACAGATGCCACAGGCTACACTAATAGGAGTATGTGGTTGGCTCTGTTCTATTCAATAGAGTTTAAAACTTTTTTTTTTTTTTACTATTTCTGACCTATTTGCAATATCTGAGACCCTACCCTGGTGTGGTTTGTTTGTGGTATTTCCTCTGCATAACCTGTTCTCCAACTGCTACCTCCTGGTTTAGAAGCCACTTCCTCCAGGAGGCTGATCCAGCCTTCCTGGACAGGGGAGGTTCCCCTGTTGTATGCGCCAGAGTAGATGACTTGTTTGATGTCCTTCTCCACTAAACTGTGAATCCATGAGGACTGAGGTGATGCCTGACTTCGTATCTGCCCAGTGTTCAGCATAGTAATGGGTACAGAGCAGGTGCACTAAGGAGGGGCTAAGCTGACAACCTGGAATTCACAGGAAGGACCACAGAGTAGGGAGGCCTCAGAATTCTGCCTTTGACAGATGTCTCCAAGAACAGAAGGGCTCTTGGGGAGTGGGAGAAGAGAAGGGGTGGAGCAGATGTGCTCCCTGGGGAACTGGGGCTTTGGGGGAGCAGAAATGTACCAGGAGTGACAGTTCCAAGACCACAATATTAGGTTTACTGTATAGAATAACTTTCCAGCAATCTGAACTAAGAGAGGCAGATAGGTATCCCTTTCAAGAGGGATAGAGCCCAGGTGGGATAGTCCCCCATCAGGAAGGCTAGGGAGGAATCAGTACAGTGGGTAGCTGTGGCATTGTGAACCCAGGTGAGACGTGCCCAACACCAAACCTGGGATTTGGCTTCCCTCACCCAGGCAGGTTTCATCATTTCACCAAGCCTGTTTTCTCAATGTAAGACAGGGATAATAAGAGTGCTTACCTCAAAGGGTTGTGGCAAGAAGAAAGGGAGACAATGTATGAAGACTGTATGCATCAAGCCAGGTACATATGAATCATGCTTGTAAGGGTTCATTATGATTACTAATGTTGCTGCGGTTGTCAGTGATGAAAGGAAATCAACCAGACCAGGGCCTAGACTAGATATTCTAGGTGGGAGGCTGAAAGTTGAGCTCAGATGGCCACTCTGACCATCTGCCCAGGTAGGAAGTCTTCCCTCCTTTGCTTCCCTCTCACCTGCAGAAACTATTAAGTGTTAAACCTGGATTTGGTTCTGGGCCAGCCCCCCATGAACCTTCCCCACAGGAATCCACCCCTGAATAGGCTCTAGGAGACCCTGGGGTGATTCCTGCCTCCATCATTGGGGTTGAGGATCCAAGAAAACATTGATCAAAAGTCATGGAAATGGATGTTTTGAGTTTTAAAATGCCGCAAATATCTCTCTGCTTCTGCATTAAACTAACAATCATGTATAATTAACCTAACTCAAAGTGGAAGAGTTTAAAGTTTTATGTATTTCTGCTTTTAAACATCAAGGTGAGTTGGTCTTATAGTCTGCTGCTCACTTGAGATATCTGCTGTATCTCCTAACTGGCCACCTCTTTGCAATCTCTCCCTTTCCATTCTAATGTGAGCTCACTGCTGGCTTTAATAATTTCCCCAAATTGCAACACATCATAATCTCTTCCTGCTCATAACTCATCCACTGCTCCCCAGGGCCCAGGACACCAGTTTTCCTTTGTGACACAGATGATGAAAGATCCTCATGTGCTCCATGCACTCCCTGTGGCTTATCCCCAATGTCTCTGTAACACCATCCCTTTGCAGGATGGGCAGGCAAGGAGCGAGAGTGAAAGTGTCAGAGAGATAACTTGGATAACTTTCTAATTTATTAAGAAAGGCAGTCGTTTCTAAACCTGAGTTTTAGGCATTTGCTTTCTTTTTTCAAAAAGTTGACTGCTTCTTATGTGCTGAGTGCTTTTACTATATGAATCCAATGATCCCTCATTGTAGACAGGAGACTGTTATCTCCATTTTTAGTTGAAGAGACAAACTCAGGGGGTTAAACGAAAGGAGTAGAGCCAGGATTCAAACCCTAGGCAACTTGATACCATGGCCAGAGACCTCAGTTCTCGTACTCTCCTGTCTCTATTATTAGTTACAGATTGCAAGTCACACAACCTCTAAGGACAGGGACACACCCAGTTAGCGACTGGGAGAATACGGCCCTACTCTTTGGAAGGACATGGAGGCCCCTTTTCACCTCCACCTGCTCTTCTGGGCTCTTGGCAGGCTGCCCCGCTTTGCTTTCTGAGTACGCTTCTGGGCTCTTCTTTCTATGATTTTCTCCATCTGGAATGCCATCTCTGCAGTACTCCTGGCTAGGAAGTGTCCCTTGAAACTTCTGGTCCTTTATATATTCTCTCTGATGGACACTGACTAGATATGACCTCATGTTCCAGGCATCGGTGACCAAGTTTCACTTTCTCTGCCACATTGGGAGAGAAACCTGGGCTTCCTCTCTGGAACCTCTGAGAGCTGCACCTGGTTGCTGGCTGGAAGTGAGGAAAAGCCATCAGGCTCTCTGACTTCCTGGCACACTTCCAGGAGATCAGTTTTCTTTTTGGGCCAAGTGGAGCTAAAAAAAATCCCCCTTGGTTTTGCATCAGCAGGATCTGCTTTCAGCAAACCCTCCAACAAGAATGGGCAGGAAGAGTAAATATTTATTCTACAAATGAATAAATCTGGTTCCATCTTCAAAAGAAAGTCTTAGTATAAATTATCATAATTTCTCCATTCTAAGATACCACTGATTTGAAGATATTTTCATATTGAACAACAGCTTTTTGAAAAAAAAGGGAACAAAACAAATACATGAAGATGTCAATTGTAAGGTATATTCTGAGTTTTAAAAAAAATATATCTTTGTATCAATGAAATAAAAATATATATGGTTTAATTTAATTTTTATTTTCTTCTTTTGGCTTTGGTGCTGTCAGAAAAAAAAAAATTCTCTAAAACTTTGACTAGGCCACGGTGAAATGTGGGTAGATATCAACAATGTGTCCCGGCCAAGTCCCACCCCTGAACCAGGTGGGCTCCAGGTCAGCAAGGGCACTCCCTGGTCACCGTGCACTAATGGCAGCCCTGAGGCCCTGCAAAGCCAATGGACAGGCTTTCTTCCCAGCAGAAATATGTCTGTGTTCTGCTGATACCTGGTAACCACATTAGTGACATGTGGAAAGCCAAATGGGAACCCGTACTCCTTGTATCTGTTTCCCCAGTTGGAGAATGAATGAGATAGGATTAGATAAGTGGTTTCCTAATGCTCTTCTGCTGAAGCCTATGGGATCTGCATAGCTTCCTTAGGTACTGCCCCGGGAGTAAGAGGGATAGAATGGGCTGTGCTCAGTCTTCTCATTCCCACTTCACCCATAGCAGCTCTGTTGCTTAAGATTTTGTTTGCAAAAGGTTTCTGAGGCCAAAAGTAGTTTGAAAAACACTGGTAAATGGCATTCTGGGGTCCTCCCAGCACTACTCTTGAATACACACTCTCGTATGGTTTAAGGACAGTGCTTCATTCCTTGGTTTGGACACACCCTCAGAATCCTTCTCACCACAATGCTCCAGGGAGACACTCCCAGTCTCTCTACAGCCTAATCCAGGTGTTGGCCAACTTTTTCTGTAAGGGACAAGATACTACATATTTTAGGCTTTTTTGGCCTCTGTTTCAACTACCTAGCTCTGTCCTTATAGTGAGAAAGTAGCCATAGACAATATATAATGAACAGGTGTGGCTGTGTTCCAAGAAAATTTTCTTTACAAAGACAGGTGGCAGGCCAGATTTTGCCCTTGGGATGAGGTCTGCTGGTCCCTGCACTATAATGCTTCAACCTTAATGGTGAAGGAACTGAAGCCCAAGGGGGAATTAAAGAACTGGGTTAGGATCCTTATCTCCCGGCAGTGAATTGCTTCCACCACACTATGCTACTCACTTAGCTGTGACTCTTGCCCTAAGTTGAACTGCAGGCATCTGGTGACTACATAGTTGAGGGAATGGCGCCTGGAAAAGGCACGTGTTCCATTTCTCTCTCCCAGGAGATCAGTTTTCCTCTACGTTCTTAGAAGGCTATAAAAAGCCCCCAAGTTTGCCTCCTGTGAGGAGTGCTGTCGGTCAATTCCCTAGAACTGGTATGACTGCAATGTGGTGCCACATTCTGCCTCCGCCACAGCCTGACAGCTGTGCCAGGGAGGAGAATCACGCCAGACCAGCTCTGCACCTCCACTCCCTACTTGGGGCAAGGCTGGGATTCCCCAAATGGAATTTAGATGGAGGATAGACCCCTGGCTGGGACCTCCTGGGTCAGCCTCTTTGTTAATTCCAGGACCAGGAGAATGAGAGCTTCATGAATGCTGAATACCAGAACTCCAAGGGCCACAGTGGGAAGAATGTGAAGGGTAAGAAATAAAACCTCATGCAGGCTGCCTGGCTATACCCCTTCATCGATAAAGGATGTTCCCTAGAATTACTCAGACCCCCTTTTCCTCCTCGTCTTCTTGGCACCCTCCTTGTCCCCACTTAGAAATCTTTACCTAGTTAGCCCATCTTACCTAGCAAGTCCCTCGTATAGCGAACCTGGGTATAACCCTCCAACATTCATGGAGAAGCAGCGGAGAGCAATGGTAAAGAACCCAGGTATGGAGGTGAGTTGGGTTGCATAAATAAATAGACCATTCAAAGCCTCGGTTTCTTCATGTATAAAATGGGAATATGACAGTATCTATTGAGTCATGGTGGACTTTCAGCAATAAGTACACTTGACTGTAACTATTAAGCATTTGCTGTGTATTAGACACTGGGAATATGACACAGAAGATAGTCCTAGTCCTTAGAACTCATACACACATAAAACGGATATTTCAGCAAGTGTGGTGAGAACTTCTAAAAGCCCAGTCTGAGGTGGGTGGTGGTAACCCAAAGTCAGGGGAAATCTAGAGATGGATGTGGCAGGAAGATGACACTAAGCTGCATCTTTCAGGAAGGGGGAAGAGCAGAGTCATCTGTTTGAACCTTAGTTATTGCATCTGTCCAATGGGGAGAATGTCTCTGCTGTCTACTTCACAGGGCCATCACCGGGTCAAGAGATGCCACAGAAGAGAAACTGAGGACTGGAAGGGTCTCCAGAAAAATGGACTTTAGTGGGTCAATTCTCTGTCTAGTGAGTCCCCCATTACACAGGTTCCTTCTTGCCCATAGCAACCCCACCCCCCACCACACTGTGAACAGCTGCTAAGTGACAGCGTGTATGATCACATGGGCAGGGGTTGCCCAGCCTCTGCACAAAGCACTCTGTGTATGATGTGCAATGTCCCTGAAGCTAAGCTGAAATGAAGATAACTGTTGAATGTCAAAGTGCTTCTAAAAGTTGAAAACTTTATAAAAATGTATTTTCTTATAACATGGAAGTGAGCGGCTGAGCCAAGGCTTGGATGTGGGTGTTCTGCTTCCACGTCCAGAACCATTTCCATTCTGGCACTCTGTGCTGGGATATTTATTGGAGGCTGGAGTTCATATCACCTGGGAGTCCATGGTGGAGGGCAGGAGAGGGGAGGGGAAGGAGAAGCCAAGATAAACACAATGCATCTCTGAAGGTCCATTTTGTAAAAAGATATTTTGAGAGGGTGACAGAAGGGGTCAGATATATTACGGATGCTAATAAAAAATTTGCATGGCTTTTTAAAGATAAAATGAGACATTTCATGCTTTCAGAGTTTGCTTTGGGTAACAGACCCAGACCCTAGGGTCCCATTCATTTGAAGAGTGTGAAAGACAGAACTAGAAGCAGGTGTTTGAGCAAGGTCAAGGGTCAAGATAAAAGCAGTGCATGAAAACAGTAATTATCACCCTTGTGTGAACATCAGAATCACCTGGGGGATTTGCAAAAAAAGAAAAAAAAAAAAAAGCAGATTCCTAAACCTCTGACCCACTGATCAAATCTTTGTGGGTGTATTTTCAGTAGGCTCCATGGGGGTGATTCTCAGCCCAGCTGGTTTTGAGAACCACTGCTTTAGATAAATAGGGAGTGGTCCTTAAGGCAGGCCGGAGAAGGCAAGAGCAGAAACAGGAAGCTCCTATCCGAGGCAACAGGATACAGAAGCCATCCAAGATATATTTCCCAATAATAGTCAACAGGATTTGGGATTTGATTGTATAAAGGACGAAGGCAAAGGAAATGATGGATAATGATGAAGTCTACATTTCTGTCCCTAAAATGAGAATCACTGACGTGGAGAATCCTGGAGTTGAAAGTGGCCATATCCAATTTCTACTCCGTGAATTTTGTACTCTCACTTTCACTTATTCATCATCTCAACAGACATTTACTGAGCACCTACTATGCATCAAGCAATACACTAGGTCCTGGGGAAAGGGCAGAGAGCAAGGAGAGAAGAGCCCTGCCCCAACAGAGCTCATATGAACAGCTAATTCAAGCCCACAGTGAACTGTGATTGTGAAAATGTCAATTCATGAGAAGTGCAGGGTGCTCTGAACATCTAAAACAGGTATGTACCTTGGGAGATTAGGAAACATTGCCCTGAGGAAGTCATATTTGAGCAGTGAGCTAAGGAAGAGCAAGGGTGAACCAGGTGAAGGCACAAAATATTCAAAGCTGCAAGGAGTAGGGCCAGTGTGAGGAGAGCCCAGGGCAAGAGGTAGGGGGGGTCCAAAGCGAGCTGGCAAAGTGGGCGGAGAGCAGACAGGGCAGGCCTGAGGCACCACAAGGACAGTAGCTGATGTTTTACAAATAGTGAGAAACCACTGAAGGGTTTAAGCATGATCAGACCAATAGCTGTAAACAACTGTCCTTAATTGCATCAGGCGGTCTCCCCAAATTCCATCCTTAAGCATAGATAATTCATAAGTCCTATTAAAAGCTATAATAGGCTGGGCACGGTGGCTCACGCCTGTAATCCCAGCACTTTGGGAGGCCGAGGCGGGCGGATCATGAGGTCAGGAGATCGAGACCATCCTGGCTAACACGGTGAAACCCCATCTCTACTAAAAATGCAAAAAATTAGCCGGGCGTGGCGGCGGGCGCCTGTAGTCCCAGCTACTTGGGAGGCTGAGGCAGGAGAATGGCGGGAACCCGGGAGGCGGAGCTTGCAGTGAGCTGAGATGGTGCCACTGCACTCCAGACTGGGCGACTGAGCAAGACTCTGTCTCAAAAAAAAAAAAAAAAAGCTATAATATACTGTACATTTAAATAAAAAAAGAATGCTTTAGGTTGAAATATACACTTCTAGAAGTCCTATTCTCTGCAGTGCACAAAAGGGTCAAACTGTGAAAGCTTCTTGAATTTTACGTGAGAGTAGTCCTTAAGCTACATATTAAGCCATTCTGTGGCTTCCCTGATCAGTGGCCACTCAAACTTTGACTCATTATGTCCCTAGGCAACTTGTATTCTACCATTAAACAGTTCTTTTCATTCGTATGCTTCTTTTAGATTGAGTTCAAACTGGCCTCTGTTTAATCTCCTTCTGGAGAAACTTTCTATTACCTCTTCTACAGGACAATGAATTTAAGAACTGATTCACGTCCCCCCTTCAACTTTAGTCGTGTTCACAAACCTCCCCATTTCCTTCAATAACTTCTTATGTGGTTGAGTTGTTAGCATAAAAAGAGAAACAGGAAGGGTCATCTGATTTGGTGGTGAATAAGATGAATTCAAAACTGGGTCACCCAAAGGCGGCAGTTGACCTTGGATTGGAAATATACTATAGGCAGCAGTTCATGAGGGACTGGAGGCCAAATTGTGGCTGGTGATGGACATCTGAGAGTTAGTCACATAAAAGGGTTTGGTTCTTCACAGGAGTGAGTATAGCGAGAGGGCTGAGGTGGTCAGGAGATCAGGGGAGAGAGGGGCAAGAGCATTAAAGAAGATAAGAGACAGAGCAACAGGGAAGATAGAGCAAGTGGGAGAAGATGGGAAATAACAATTAATGAGCACCTACTATGGGCCAGGCACTGGGAGCTGGGCAAATATGACTGCATTTCAGTCTCCCAACTGTGGGTTTCATTCTTCTCGCTTTACAGACTGAGGAAAGAACTTGGTTGGGTAACTTGTCTTAGGGTGGGAGAGACCCAGAGGCTATCAGCAACTATAACAGTGGGATGGGGCAGGGAGAAGGCAGAAAAGGCTTCCTGGAGGGATGAGGCAGTGGTCATTTAACCTAGACTTATTCCCAAATCCGTGATTTTCCCATCTGCAAATTGGGAGAATACATCAGAAAGGAGGAGAGGCTCAACAGAGCTAGAGGCCAGGAGATGGGATTCCATGGAGGTGCAAGGCTAGACTTTGGTCCAATGGAAGTGGAAGCCATTTGTGATACTTCAGAGAGGGCTCTCAGTGGAGTGTGTGATTGGAAATGAGGCTGCAGGAGGTGAAAGGAGTGTGCGGGAGAAGTTGCTGACCATTTGTTTGAGAAGTTTGGCCGGGAAAGGAAGGAGGAAAATGCTGGGGTTTGGTGGGGGGTGTTGCACACAGATGGGTTCACTTTTTTGTTTGGTTCTGAGGTTTTCTTGAAGATTAAGAAGGGTATGAGAAGGTGATGGTATCTAAAACCAGGATTGTTTTTCTGGACCAAAGATGAGAATGGAGTAACGATATGTTCTTGGCAGAGGGTGGGAGGGAGGAACTTACTTGGCAGGATGCTCACTCATGTGAAAATGGGAGTTTGAAACTGATATTTGAGGGATAGGCTGGCAAAACTTTGACAAAAGTGGAGAAGCCAAATAGCTTCTGCAGGAGACAAAGAAATGGAAGCAGTGCCCAGTGACCACGAGAAGCCTCCACAGGGAACAGAGTTAAGTCATATGGCCCCGTATGACTACTTACACCCATTGCAGAGTGTGGTTAAATTCTGAGTGCTAGACTACATGTATTACTTTTCCCATGACATTCCAAATGAAGACACTGAAGGGTCAGAGAAAGTGACTTGCCCAAGGTCATACAAAAAGTTGCAGTTAAAACTCAAACCCAAGTTTGTCCATTCTCTGAACCACTTAGTTCCACTGAGTCCCAACACTGACAAAGATGACCTCATGAAATATGTTTGGATCAAAAAGATGATTCAAATATGGTTAAGGGTTCCTTTCAAAAGACCATTACCATAGAAGGAGTAGGAAATGAACTTGGATGTCAGGGAAGAGGTATGTCTGCATGGAAATTCACAGCCTTGGGGACAGAAGTTGGGTCTTGAGTCACTGCAGGGGGAGCTCATCATATGGATTAGCTACAGGCTGCTTGGTCACTGTAGGGAAGACATGGCCTTCCTAATTCAGATCTCAAAAGCTGGTTCAATGGAGGCAAGACACAGACAGAACGGATTCTTAGATCACCTGTTGAGCAATGAAAATGTCATTCCATGAAGAGAAGAACATCAGATCGTTTCTTGAGTTGCCCAGTAAACAACATGATCTCCCCAAGAACACAGAATGCAGCAAAAGAAACTCCTGTCTTGGTCCAATGGAAGTGGAAGCCATTTGTGATCCTTCAGAGAGGGCTCTCAGTGGAGGGTGTGATTGGAAACGAGGCTGCAGGAGGTGAAAGGAGTGTGCGGGAGGAGTTGCTGACCATTTATTTGAGAAGTCTGCCCAGGAAAGGAAGGAGTAGTTGAACTGTAGTAGTTGAAAAAGAACCAGTTGTGAAGGGGAAAGGAAAGGAACCTCGGGGGAAATCAATCACTCCACATGAACCTGGGAGATCAGACATAATGCTGGACATTAAGAAGGCAAATTTTTAAAAATCAGAAAAAATTCAGACCATAGCCTTAAAGAGATGATGGTTCAAGAAGAATGAAAAGTTCGCAAAAGCGAAACTGTGATGACATAGCCACAGTCAGTAGGCTTGAATAGAGAGAATATATAACAGAAAATGAACATTTCAGTCTCTCAGATATGTCGTTTGGACAGTGGTCCAGTTATTGAAGGTCATAAGTGGATTTCCAAGAGACAAGTACCATAAGGGATCACTGTGATACAAACAAGATTATAACCTGTTCCCTGTCTTTGAGTTGTACACAAAGCTGTCTAACTCAGTACTTAAAACAGAGCAGGGACTCAAAAAGCAACAAGAGAGTTGCAGTAGCTTATGGAAGAAGAAAGTGAAGTTCTATAAAGCAGTCTTATTAATGATGAGTGTGGTAAAAAAAATTGTAATTATTACAATAGCCAAGATTTATTGAGTGGATCCCCTATGAAAGGTATTATTTGTAGGTTATTTATAACAAATCCAAGAAATAGGTGTTATTGGTATCCATAATTTATCCTCATCTGCGGGTGGCACTATTTGCTTTACATGTATGATGTGGGAGATGATAGGGACAGAGAGTTAATTAACTTGTCCTGTAGAAGGTGGTGTCCATAGACATTGGCTTTGGCTGATGGTTGATTGTCTTCGTATAGTATTTGTGAATCAGGAAACCCTCTGGAAGGATTGCCATTATTATCTAAGTGGTTTCTATATCTGTTACTGTGTTATATGAATCCTTTTCTCCCCGCATGGGAAGACACATATCCTGTTAGAAGAGAAATTCTACCTTCCAAGTTTGTTTCCATTCTCAAGTCACTTGACTTTGATGCTGAGCTTTTTATGCCCAGTATATTAGCAGCAATTGCTATGAAATATCTGAATAGTGCAGCTTAAGTGCCATGGAGATATCTGGGGCCTGAAGCAGGAAGATTTGGCATCTAGGTTCTGCTCTAAGGCTTGGGCAGGTCACCTGCCACCAAAGAGGCAGTCAGCAGCAAGCTTAAGATCAGGACTTTGATATGGAGACAGCTGGGTTTGAACCCCAGCTCTGTGTCTCACATGAGGAATGAATGATTGAGCAAATTAATGTCAGTGACCTAAGCTTATTGTTATGGACTGAATTGTGTCCCTCCCAAACGCATATGTTGAAGCCCTAACCCCAAGTGTGACTGTATTTGGAGACAGGGTCTTTATGGAGGTAATTAAGGTTAAACGAGGTTGTAAGGGTGGAGCTCTAATCCAGTAGGACTGGTGTCCGTATAATAAGAAGAGACACGAGAGATCTTTCTCTGGATGCACAGAGAAGAAGCCATGAAAGGACAAGGCAAAAAGTGTCCCTACAAGCCAAGAAGAGAGGTCCCACCTGACACTAACCCTGACTGCACCTTGATCTTAGATTTCCACCATCCAGAACCGTGAGAAAATTAATTTCTGTTGTTGCAGCCACCCAGTCTGTGTATTCTGTTATTGCGGCTCTCGCTGGCGAATACCCCAGTCGAGCCTGCTTTCCTCTGAGGTATGATTCATAATAGTCCCAGCTCATAGGCCCCATCCTATGGGTTGTTCTGAGAGGAGCTACATGAGAAGCTGAGGACAGTGCCTGGCACATGTCAAGAGTTTGATGATTTCAGTTATTATCGTGAATACTGATGCGTGGTTTCCTCCCCAGTCAGCTGGGCATGATAGTCCCAGTCAGCTGGGCATGACACATGGTAGGCAGGAGGCTGAAATGAGACCTGTGCTTCTTAAGCCTTCCCTGATGACAGAAGAGAGTGCACACCTGCCTGGGAACAGGGGTACAAGAAAGGTCTTCTAGAATACTTTTTTTTTTTTTTTTTGAGACGGAATCTCTCTCTCTTGCCCAGGCTGGAGTGCAATGGCTCGATCTCGGCTCACTGCAACCTCCACCTCCCAGGTTCAAGCGATTCTCCTGTCTCAGCCTTCCGAGTAGCTGGGATTACAGGTGCCCGCCACCACGCCCGGCTAATTTTTGTATTTTTAGTAGACGTTGGGTTTCACCATGTTGGGCAGGCTGGTTTCGAACTTCTGACCTCAAGTGATCCGCCCACCTTGGCCTCCCAAAGTGTTGGGATTACAGGCGTGAGCCACCGCGCCCAGCCTGGAATACTTGTTGAAGTCTCACGTTTTATCTTAAAAATGCATGCAGATTTTGCATTCTGATTCATAACATAGTTGTGTTTGCAATTATTTATCAGAGTAGAGAACTGAGGATCCAGTCAGTTAAACTGATCTTGTGTGCCCAGCCACAAGACCACTTTACTTGAGATGGCCTTTGTAGGTCACCAAGAACTGATCTGAGTATACTTACTACCGTTCTCCAACTGATTACTTGTACAGCAATGTTGATTTTTAAAAAGAGAATACTACTAAGTATTGCTGTACAAGTAATCAGTTTGAGGTGCACTATAAAGTGTGTTGTAGTTTACTAATTAAACCACTGCTGGAGCTCCTCAGTGTGCGGTGTCAGCAGATTGATCATAATAGATCCACTCCTTGCCTTCCTGAAGCTTACTTCTGGGTAGGGAGGCCGACACTAACTACGATGATAACTACGTCATAAAGTTGTGACAAGAGGTGTGAAGGAAGATAGTAGGTTAGAAAAGCCTGCAGGAAGAGAGCCTGTCAGAGCCCTCCTAGGCTCTCAGCACCAAGGGATTCCCGGGAAGTCTGACTTCCTAGGAAGAGTGCTCTGGAGGCAGCCTTCTGACATGGAGGTGTTGGTTACCAAGCATTTAAAGTGAAGTGAACTATTGTCACTGCCTTAGGATGACACAGTGCACTTTCCACAAGCCTGGGTAGGCCTAGGTATGGATTTTTGTACTGGGGATCAGACAGGGTGGTATTTAAAAACTGGTGGGGAGGGGAGTGGTGGAGAGGTGGGGGAGGTGGGGGGCGGGTAGGAGTGTGAAGGGGAGGAGGGATGGTGGTATTTGCTTTAGACCTATGATGTGGGAGGTGGGAACGGCAGGACTGAGGGGTGTGAGAGGTGCCTCTTCTCTCTGTTTTTCCTCCCTGATGTACACTCTGCACACTTGCCTAGAAATCAGTTAACAGGTGAGAACTGCTTTACAAATCTAGGCCTCAGTTGCTAAAGAACCAAATACAGAAGCCCCCTCTCTTTTCTGCTTGCCCTTCCCAGTCCCTGAAGGAGAAGGTTAATGCAGTATTTTGTGTTGGGGAGGGGCAGGTGAAGTTGAACTGGAAGCCAGGAGTCCCCTCTGGCCCTCTGAGCTCGCCAAGCCTGACTTCCCGTGTAACAGTAAGGAAGGTTACCCCTCACCTGCTCCCGGCTCATCCCTGCCCCAGTGCCTCCTAATTGCTCCCATGCCCCTGTTCTTTCCTTTTCTTTCTCCCTTGGGGGGCTCAGCACAGCAAACAGGCAGATGGGGGAGAGGTGTGGGAGTATCGTGGGGAGGGGAAGGAATTTTCCATTATTAATAATAACAACAACGCTTCGCCTGTTGGCACAGCACTCACTAGTTTATCTAGTGCCTTCATACCTGTGATCTCTTTGGATTCCAGAGGTGCAGACTGAAACCCTGGGGTTCTGATTCCCAGTCTTTGACACTGTTCACGTGTCCACAGGCCACTTCTTTACAGACACACACATGCCAATTAGGCCATTGCCAAAGGCCATGTCTAGACTTTACTTAAAATGTGCGCTGCCGGCCACGGTGGCTCACGCCCGTAATCCCTGCACTCTGAGAGGCCGAGGCCGGCGGATCACCTGAGGTCAGGAGTTGGAGACCAGCCTGGCCAACATGGTGAAACCCGGTCTCTACTAAAAATACAAAAATTGGCAGGGTGTGGTGGCGCATGCCTGTAATCCCAGCTACTCGGGAGGCTGAGGTAGGAGAATTGCCCGAACCCGGGAGGCGGAGGTTGCAGTAAGCCGAGATCGCGCCACTTCACTCCAGCCTGGGCAACAAGAGCGAAACTCAGTCTCAAACAACACAAAACAAAAAGAAAGATGTGCGCTAGCCCCCTACCAATGCTGCCCTCTTGGCTCAATTCCAGTAAGTCCCCTCCATTTCTGTGAAACGTCTACCAAATACACTGGAAAACAGTCAGCAAGGTGGAGACCATCTAGTCCAACTTTGTCGCTGGTCCAGAGAGGAGGGCCTGGGCGGAGGACACAGCTGGTCCTGGATAGAACCACCCCCGCCTCCTCCCTCCCTCGCGCACACATGCACAGGCGCGCCTGCTCCCGCGCTCCTCCTTCTCCTAATGCCCTAGGCAGCTGCAAACTTAGGTCCCCTGTGGCTTCTCCCCAGGGACTGCCCACGGCGGGTGTTTCGGGAGTTGAACCTGGAAACCTTGTTTTCCCCTTTAGAGTGGAATGGGGTCGGAGGAGCTCGCTGTCCTCCGGAATCTAGAGGGGGATCTTTTATGAAGTTACAAATCCTTAGCCTATGAAAACTGATTTCACACGCGAGAGGCGAGTTGGCCCCAGGACACAGGCATTGACACCAGGACACAGGCATTGACACGCACCGGGTTGTCCCGGCAGCAGGAGGCACCTGTGCACGAGCGCCGCGTCTCCCAGTTCCCTCCGAGCGTTCCTCAGCCCCCGCCCCACCGCCCGCCTCTCTCCCTCCTCCTCTCCAGCTTCAGATCGCCGGGTCTCCCTTTCTCGCCCGGCGCAGCAACAAGTGCGGGCGTCGGGGCCCCTCTTACCCCGGCCTCGGTCCATGGCGCCGGCCTGGTCCCCGGGGAGCCGGCCGCAGGGCGCGGGGGCTCCGGCGCGGTCGGTGGCGGCGGGCACGCTAAGCTCTCAGGCCTGCCCAGCGGCCAGAGCTCTCCGCGGTCCCCTCCCCCAGACAGGATGCTCGCCGGCCGCCCCCGCCCCGCCCGCGCCCGCCCCTCAGCGCCGCTCCCGGAATAGACCCGAGCACGCCTCGCCCCCTGGGCCGCGGGCCGCTGTCCCGTGGTGCCGCACACGCCCGCGCCGCGCCCTGCAGCCAGCTCGCTCTCCGCTGCGCTCCCGCTTGGGCTTGGAGGACCTGCTTCCCAGTCCGCACGCGTTTGTTCCCGCGCCCGCGCGGCCCGCCCCAGCCCGAACCCAGGCTATGTGCGGCTTTGCTTGCACTCGGCTAGCGATGGGGTCTTACCACCGCTCCCCTCAGCCCGTTCCATTCCTGAATGCGGAGACCGTTGGAGTCCTTTTTTATCCTATGGAATCAAAACTCCCTTCCCTGCAGCCGCCACCCATTTCCAGGCTTGGGCTTGTCTTCTCCATTCGCCGCGGGTCTTTCTGGAGCACCTTCTAAGCCAGACAGCGGGCCCGCGGCGATGCGGGTGCAATGTCAGTGGTGTTGCGAAAGAGGAGTTAAATAGTAACAAAGATCTTCAGAAAGAAAAGCGTCTACGAAAGGGAGAAAGAGAGGCTTGCTGAAAGGTGGGCAAGGGCTTGGGACACTTTCAACTTTTGAGGTTCCTTGTGTACTAAAACGTGAAAGTATACGAGGATCTGGGAGAATTCAGAAAAAGAATAGAAAAATGAATAACACGTGAAAACATGCAAAACAGTGATTAAAATGTGGAAATGAATACTTTTAGCATACAAAATACAGTGCAATGTAAGTGTACTTTTCGCAAGATTGTAGAAAATATTGCTATGACCAGTGTGGAACAGTAATGGGATCTAAGTTTAAAGCTGTATGAAGAATGTCAACTTCTTCACCTTATTAGTATATCTTGTGAAAATAGGTCTCATTCATTTATAGACAATATCAAATGTCTGACTTTAAGACTCTTCATAAAGTCCAGGACCAATTGTTATCCTAGACACTGCTCCTCCCACCACGGGCCAGGCCATGGTTTTCAGCTTTGAGCTGGCCACCGTTCTCTACTTAGAACATTCTGGAACGGGGAACACCCAACACAAAGGTATGGAGTCAAGAAAAGGCCTGGGAAAGACCAGCCTATATTTTCCTGGACTGGGAATATTTTCTTTCTTTTCTTTTCTTCTTCTTTTGTTTTTCTTGAAAAGTCTTGCTTTGTTGCCGAGGCTGGAGTGCAGTGGCGCGATCTCGGCTCACTGCAACCTCCACCTCCCAGGTTCAAGCAATTCTCCTGCCTCAGCCTCCTGAGAAGCTGGGATTACAGGCGCCCACCACCATGCCCTGCAAATTTTTGTATTTTTAGTAGAGACGGGGTTTCACCTTGTTGGCCAGGCTGGTTTCGAACTTCTGACCTCAGGTGATCTACCTGCCTCGGCCTCCCAAAGTGCTGAGTTTACAGGCACGAGCCACCGTGCCTGGCCGGGAATATTTTCTCTATTGCTTTTATGGGCAAATTAAAATCAACATTGTTTTCAAGTATTGCATCAATAATTTATTTAGTGTGTATATGTACGAGCACTCAGACCAAACATGATGTCGTGAACAATGTATGAAAACTTGTGCATGGCTCTCGTTCTGTTAGTTTGATGCAAAAGTAATAGTGGTTTTTGCCATTGAAAGTAATGGCAAAAAACGCTATTACTTTTGCACCAATCTAAATACTACATTGTATAATAACTTTTCATCAGTGAGGTTTTCTTGCTCATCTGTGCTATGGGAAGCCTCATACTGTAAGTCCTCACAGGACTGTTGGTAGGGCAAATGAAATGATACAAACCCACTTTACAAACCACAAACAGCTATAAAATATGAGCCATTATTATTTTCTGAGTTCCTCTTTGTTGCTGTCCCCTTTTCCAATTTGAAAAGGTCAGTTTAAATTCTAAAGCAGCCAATCAACAATTTACCGGTGGATTAAGTTTTAAAAGTTTATTGTTTGAACTCTGAAATACTTGGAAACAAGGCCATAAATTGTATTTAAGTTCTCAGGCTAGCTCACTAATTCTTCTAAAAACATAAAATTTCATTTGAAATAATTTAGAGAAACAGTATGAAATGTTACTATTGCAAAAACAGATGGAGGCTTTTATAGAGATTTTTATTTTTATAATGTTTATAAAAATATTTAAGATAGAGATGAGGTTTCACAATGTTGCCCAAGCTGGTCTCGAACTTCTGAGATCAAGCACTCCTCCCGCCTCGGCTTCCTAAAGTGCTAGGATTATAGGCATGAGTCACCACGCCCACCCTGTAGAGACTTTTAGAGAACTTTCAGAAACTTTCAAGGACTTTGGAGGTATATTCAGAGAATTGGAACAAAAAAGTAAAAAAGGCTAAGGAAAATGTACAAGTGTCCATGGAATAATTTATGGAGTGGAATTAACTGAGCTGTGGTCTGGGAAGGATATAGAAATGGGAGAACACAGTCTGTGCACAGTTCTGAGAATCAACAAAAAAAATGTTGCTGGGAAGGTATAGGGGTTCTGGTTTAAATAATTACCCATAATATCCACTAGATGGCAATGTTGACTAAGTTGTCTACAGCTTGGTTGCTGTCAGAGTAACTGAGATGGATGAGAAAGTTATTTGTGGGTTTGGACAAGGAATAACTTTTTTTTTTTTTTTTTTTTTTTTTTTTCTGTAAGTTTCCTTTAGTGAGTTCTTTATTACTTATAAAAACTAACAATCCACACTGTCCATGAATTCACTTAGGCAATATCGATTGCACTCTGTGCAAGTTTCTATTGAGAGAAGAAATGCTAAGTAGGAATGATTCCCGTTCTTAGGGAATATACAATTTAGTAGAGGAGATAGATATGTATAAAATAATATAATAAAAATTACTGTATGAAAAGTACCAGAGGAGAAATAAAGTGGTCTTGGAGTCCATCAGACAAAGCAAGACTTTTTTACTAATCAAAGAGGCTGTAATGGATGACAGACATTTGAAAGGGGGGCAACTGAGAATGTGTAATGAGGAGATAATGTTATGGGCAAAAAGCAGTGCGAGCAAAGACATTGAGCTCCAAGGTAGCAGGACATGTCTGTGAAGCAGTTCAGGTTGGCTGGATCGTGGGTTATTGGGGGGCAAGCATCAGGGCAAGGATGAGAATGGAGGTTGTCGGTACCTGCTTTTCCCTTCTCCTTTCCATTTCATTTTGAGTGCAACTCTCTGGCAAGGACTTTTAGAATCTGGCTCATATCTTCCCTTTCACTACCTACTTTGCTCACTTCCAAGTTTTCCAGGTTTGCCTGGTTCTTGTCTAAAGAATTCTATGTGGGGAGCTCCAACTCTGTAAGAAGATATCAAATTTGGCCCTAGTGAACAATACCAGGAAGAAAGCTTTCAACTCCCTCCTGCTCCCGGTCTTGTGAAAACAAATGATACTCCCTAGTCTCATTCTTAGCTTATCAGTTGGAACTGGGAAACCCTGGGAAAGAAAAATTTGGAGGCTCAGGACTATTTGTTCCAGGGAGAGAAACATACTCTAGCCTCCTAACCTGTCACCTTACCTCTAGGGACTGCTACCACCATGGCCAACAGAGTGACCATTCCATGATCCCAATCAGACCATGCAACTTCCCCCTTAAAAATATGTGATGGCTCCCCTTGGCCCTCAGTGGAGAGTCCAGATTTCTTTTCTTTTCTTTTTTTTTTTTGAGACGGAGTCTCGCTCTGTCGCCCAGGCTGGAGTGCAGTGGCCGGATCTCAGCTCACTGCAAGCTCCGCCTCCCAGGTTTATGCCATTCTCCTGCCTCAGCCTCCCTAGTAGCTGGGACTACAGGCACCCGCCACCACGCCCGGCTAGTTTTTTGTATTTTTTTAGTAGAGACAGGGTTTCACCATGTTAGCCAGGATGGTCTCGATCTCCTGACCTCGTGATCCGCCCGTCTCGGCCTCCCAAAGTGCTGGGATTACCGGCTTGAGCCACCGCGCCCGGCCCAGATTTCTTATTATGGTGTTTGGGGTGCCTTCTTCACTGAGCCTGCAGTGATCTCAGGAGACTTCAGGAAGAGTAAGAAAAACAACAGATGGGTGCTCAGATCTGGGTTCCTGAGTCAACTTCATTGCTGTGTGAATCTCACTTCTTCCATTGGGTCAATAGTATATAATTTCTTATGTGCTTCTTTCCCTACGCTTCCCTGTCCCCCGGCAGACTGCAAAGGCTTTGAGAGTGGGCGCTGGGTCTTACTCATTGCTAGATCCTTAGAACCTAGCACAGCACCCAACGTCTAGTAAATGGTAATACGTATTTGTTATTATGAGTCAGTGAAAACACACTCAAGGGTGTGTGAGGCCTGCCAGTATTGGCTTCTATTAATGCATGTGTCCTGGCAGTCCCATTTGTCTTCTGGGATTGTCGTATTTGCTTATTTATTTGCAGCAGGAAATGAACTTGTGACCAGGCATTCTGGAGACATGCCGCTGTGCTGCCCAGCCCCTGTGTGCCGCTGTGGATGTGCGGCTTCTCCTTGGCTCAGGACCCCTCTCCCATGCTCCTTTGTGTGTGGGGTGATCCCCAGAGCCCTCTGATCGGGTATCTGCCTGATGCTGGCTGCGATGAAAACGTCTCTTGTTCCACTTAGCACAATGTTGCCATTATAGCCCCTATTCAGGGAAATGACACATGTCTGCTGGTCCACCCTGGGCCCCGGATAGCAGATAGAGATCTCAGTGGCTGTTTCTGGGAGAAAGAGAAAGAGTTTCATGGATGGATGAAAACTTCTTCTTCCCATGCACCTTTGGGTTTCTGCTCCAGGGCATGGGGCTCCTACCTGCATGGAGGCAACAGGGCTCAGCTTCCACAGTTGTTAAAGCCAAGCCCGGTGGTTGTATATGAAGGAAAAGGAGCTTTTGTTTTTATGCCGAAATGCTGCATGAAGCTTACTCCCTCCCTTTGGATTCTTCTCCTTAAGCAAGATCTTAGGCTCCTTAAGCGAGGCTTGTGGCCTGAAGTACCTACAGGGCTGGACAAGGAAGGGTGTGCAGGAAGCAGGCCATGGAAGTGGAGGGGCCGCAGCAAAGCAGAGCCCTCTTGCTCTGTCTGAGGGGCCAGTCACCAGTCAGCTCGGAACTGGAGTGGCCAATCTTCAGCTTTTTCGGCAGAACCCAGAAATCTAGATTTTAGTGAGAAATCTCTTTTGATTTAAAAGTGTTGGTAATGAATTCCAATTGTTTTAAAACATTGCAAAAGCCAACTAAAACACCCCTGTGGACTTAATCTGGTCTATAGCTCCACTCCCCCAATGTGGAAACTTGAGGGAAATTATGGACCCATGAAGACATCTGGAGGGTCTGTCCAGCCGTGGAGGCCTCCACGCTGAGGCCTGAGGAGGGCGTGCAGCTCCTAACACTGCAGCGTGGACTAACTCTCTTCTCAAGATCTGGGCTGCACACCCCTAGCTTCATCTGTGGCTGCAGGCTGGTGCCAGGTTGCAAAGGTCCAAAGTGGATTTTATAACCTGGAGCTAGAAAAGCTTTAGAGCCCCCCAAAAGCCTGAGACATTAGCCTGTCTGGTCCCTTCATTTGTCAGTTGGGGAAACTGAGGCTGAAAGAAGGGAAGAAATCTTACCTGGAGCAGTGATGCCCTGATATGAGGTCACCTGAGCCACTCTGTTCAGTGTGTGGGACACAATGGTGAAGAGCATGACTTCAGGACAAGGTGGATCTGAGTGTTACCCAGTCCCGCCCCTGCACAGCCAAGGCACGATCTTCACCCTCTCTGAATTTCAGATTCCTCATCTAAAAATTGGGGCTACAAACATCTTCCCCAAACAGCAGTTGTGATGCTTCATTGTAACTGTGTAGGTAGAATGTGGAGTGGTTGGTGCCATGCTAGCACATGGTACGTTTTCTTCAAATGCCAGCTGGCACTCTATTCAGGGAGGAGATTTTGTATGATACAGTGAAGTGCACGGGCTTTGGGTAAGCCATCTCTGAGATCAAGTGCAGGCTCTGCCACACACAGCTGTGAAACACTGGATGAGTTATTTATCAAGAGCCCAATTTCATCATCTGTAAAATGAGGATGAAAGTAGTACCCAGGGGATTAAATGAGATCTGTAAGGTACTTAGCACAGTGTCTGAGCCATCATCAGAAGTGTTGGTTATTATGTAATCAGTGTGGGTTTCCTCTGAAGAACTTGTCAGATGTTTATGGAAAAATATTAAGGGATGCTGAAACCGTGGCCACATACCCAGGCTGCCCCCTGCAGGGAGTTTTATGTAAATCCAACCCCTGGAAACGCAACTGTTTCTGCCAGGTTCCTCCTTCCCTGCAGGAGCTCCCAATATTCCTGGATGGGAGGACTACCAGGCCTCCAAATGCTGCTACCCACAGAGTCTGCTAAGGAGTGGTGTTTTGTATGCACATTTAAAAACGTTACATAGTCCCATTATTTTGTTAGACGGACAGATTGCTAGGGCCAGATGGACGATTTGTCCTGATCCAGGTGGGCAAGACCCTGTGCGTTAGGGAGGCAGTCATGCTTCTTTTGTATGACAAGGAACTCCGTATCCACAAGAAGGTTTTGGAAAACCAGAAGGCTCTAGGTCTGGGCCCTACAAGCACTTTTCAGTGACAGACTGAGGCAAGATTTTACCCTTCCTACATGTTCCCTAGTGATTCATGTCGCACTGCGCCCTCTGATCGGAGCACATGCCTGCACTGATTAAATTGTGGTCACTGTCCCTCCCACAGACAGCAAAGGAGCACATTCGGGATTCTACTGCCAATATTCATTCACTCTGGCAGCCAGTGTATCTGTCACGACTTCTTTGGTGGCAAGTGATAGAATCACAACTCCAACCAGCTTTAACGAAAAAGCTCAAAGGGTAGCTGGGTAGTTGAAGGGGCGAAACTGGTTTGAAGGCAAGCGTGGATCCAGGAAGCAAACCGTGCAGTTGCTCTTTTCTCTCCCTCTCCTGGCTCTGCCCTCCTCTGTTTACTGTTCATCTTCAGATGGTCTGTCCCAATCTGTGGCAGAGAAGGCCACACAGCTGCAGGCCTGAATTCCTTACACCTGGAGATTCTAGGCGAGAAAGGGAGCCTCTCTCCCTGCAGTTCCAGCAGTGGCCCAGAGGGGGCACTCATACTCTAGGTAAACCACAGGATCTAAGCCCAAGGGAGGTGCTGAGCAATGAAATGCAAGCCTCCCCTGCAGCCAGGCGCGCACCTGCAGCACACCACTCTATCAACTAAATGCCGCGATTTCTATTTTGCACATCTCATTTTATTCATTTGCTAGGGCTGCCACAACAGAATTTCTGCCAGCAGATCTGGTTTCCTCTGAGGCCTATCTCCATGACTTGTGGATGGCTGCCCCTTTGCTGTCTCTTCACGTGGCCGTCCCTCCCTGCATGGGCTCCCTGGCTGTCACCACGTGTCCAAATCTTCTTATGAAGACACCAGTCAGATTGGATCAGGCCTTACCCTAACAGCGTCATCTTAACTTAATCACCTCTTTAAAAGTCCTATGTCTAAGTAGAGTCACATTCAGAGGTACTGGGGGGTTACGGAATCAAAATATGAAATGGGAGGGTGAGGACACAGTTCAACTAGCAAATGGCAAGGCTGAGACTGCCCTGAGAGAGGATGCGTCTAACCAGGTGCCCTTACCCATGACGCTGTACTGTCCCTGCTGGAATTCATGGCAGCATACGCGGAGGCAAAGGCTTTACAACCCTCAGCATCGGGGAAAATCAGAGGCTGTATCCACTGAAAAGCTTAGCGAGGTCCAGGGACGCCCTGTCTATATGATGCTCCAGCAGGATACCACTGGTATATGAGAGTCTCGGCTGTCAGGCGAGCTGTGGTTCAGCAAGCCCTGTTTGTTGTCAAAGAATTTTGGGTTTTCTTCTTTCTCTGCAGCGTTTTCAGATTGTTTCTCTTGGGCTCCCCAAAGACCAGCTATCATGAGGGTATTGAGGGAATACAAATCACCTTCTCTCCTCCGTTTTCCATCAGGTAGAACAGCGTTTCCCAAAGTGTGGAATTCAGACCGTTGGTGAAAATGTGAGATGTGTTTAGATGTTACACAGACCAACATATTTGGAAAGTTATGAATTTCTGTGAATTTGTGAATTTGTATTAAACATATAACTAGGACGGGTGCAGTGGCTTATGCCAGTAGTCCCAGCACTTTGGGAGGATGAGGTGGGAGGATCATTTGAGGCCAGGAGTTCGAGACCAGTTTGGGCAACATAGTGAGACCCCCCCCCGCCATCTCTACCAAAAAATTAAAAATAAAAATTTGCTGAACATGGTGGCGTGTGCCTGTGGTCCCATCTACTCGGGAGGCTAAGGCAGGAAAATCGCCTGAGTCTAGGAGTTTGAGGTTACAGTGAACTATGATCACACCATTGGACTCCAGTCGGGGCAACACAGCAGGACCCTGTCTCTTAAAAAACAAAACTAAACAAAACAAAACAAGCTAAACCAACCAAACAAGCAAAAAAACCCCATATAAACAGTCCTACAAACCCGTACTTTTCACTGGCATTAAAATAGAAACATCAGATACATGTCAATTGAAAGAAAAGTATCAAGTAAATAGTATTAAGAAAATAATTTGATGAAATCGTGAAGGTGATGCTTGAATGACTGAAATCTGGGAAGAACTGGGATGAAAATTCTTCTGGCTATGGACATAGATGTCATGCCAATTTTAAGGTCTCATTTATCTGCACATTTAGCTCTAATTTTCCCGGAGGCTGACCATAGATGGTGACTTCTGGCCTTTGGTTTCTCTCGTCTGTGTCTCTGGGCCAATCATATTGGACCAGGCCAAGTACAGAGGTGAAAGGCTTGTGAGTGGTGGGGAGAGGCTGACCCTCATCTGCACAGCCCCTGGACTCTATTCATTTGGAGTCTTGCAGCAGGGCTTCTGAGTGACTTGGCGCTGCCCATAGCTGAGTATGTAGGTAGGTGTTTATCACTGTGCAGTCAAGATTTTTAGCAACTCAAAGTCCGATGTGGAATAATATGTTTAAAACTTAATTCCACATGGAACTGGCATAATTCTGTGAAAGTTAGTTGCTGTTAATTTTAGTAGTGCTTTTGCCCCCTTGAATTTTGCTAACAGTGCTGAATAACAGCCTTCTAGTCCACGTTTGGCTCTGTGGCCAGCTGCAGCTGCTGACACCTTCCACAGCTGGCACCCATGTCTATGAACTGGGTGCCCGGTGAGGATGAGGGGATGCAGGCATAGGAGAGCTGGATTCTGGTTCTGATCTGCTCACTCAGTCAGCCTGTATCATGGCTGTGAATTGCAACTATTGTATTATTAGCTTTAAGCTCTAACCTTCTGTGGTTTCTGTGGCCTCTAAAGTCATGTTCTGCTTTATTGATGTAAGGTTGATCTCCAGTGTCCAAAGGGGTTGTATGTGTGGGGAAAGGCCCCCTTCTAGAATTTCAGACAGTCTGACTTAAAATGTTATGTCTGTTCATGAAAGGAAGATGGGTGAGAGCAACGCTTCTTACACTTCACCATGTGTGTGAATCACCTGGGGATCTTATGAAAATACAGATGCTGATTGGGCAGGTTGGGGTGGGGCCTGAGGTTCTGCATTTCACAGAAGTTCCTGGGTGATGCCAATGTTCCCGGTTAGAAACAATACTTTGAGTGGTAAGGCTTGGAACAATTCTTCCTACACCCAACATGTCGACAAAGCATCCTCTACAAAGCCTGGATGGTTGAGAGGTGTCCTTTTAGACCCTGTGCATGGCTGGCCCCTGCCTGCCCTCCCACCACTTCTAATCTCACTCTCCCCTGCATTCACTCTACTCCATCCTCATTGGTTCTTTTTGTTCCTCCAATAAGCCAAGCTCTTGCTCACACCAGGGCCTTTGCATCCACTATCTCTATGCCAAGAATGCTACCAATCCCACTTTTCCCCAGGTACTTGGTTTTCATCCTTTGATTAGCATACGAAGTGAGTTCCTTTCTCATGATACCTATTTGTTGTCTCTGTAGCAGTTATCTTCATGTGCCAGCTCTTTTTCTGTTGCATATTTATGATTTGTTTCTCCCCTAGACCAGAGTCCATGAGGAAAGCCCGTTCCTGCCTTCCACACTGTTGTATCCTCAGTGCTCCTGCCTGGCAGGAGATGCTCGCTCATGAATATTTGTTGGGTGCATGTGTAGGCGGGGAGCAAAGATGCATTCTTGAGTATCTTTTTGCACATTTGAGCCACCTGTCTGGAGGGGCCGTGTTGGGGCTGAAAGTCAGCATTGGTTCTTATTGAAGAATAGTAGAATGAGAGCTCAGAAAAGGAGCTACTTTTAATTCTAAGCCACATCTCATCTTTAGAGATGTTGAAATGTGAAAAAAGTGTGCATCTTTGAACAGATAAAATACAGTAAGCTGGTCAGGCACGGTGCCTCACGCCTGTAATCCCAGCACTTTGGGAGGCCAAGGTGGGTGGATCATGAGGTCAGGAGATCGAGACCATCCTGGCTAACACAGTGAAACCCCGTCTCTACTTAAAAAAAAAAAAAAAAAAAAACAAAAAACAAAAAATTAGCCGGGCATGGTGGCGGGTGCCTGTAGTCCCAGCTACTGGGGAGGCTGAGGCAGGAGAATGGTGTGAACCTGGGAGGCGGAACTTGCCGTGAGCCGAGATCACGCCGCTGCACTCTAGCCTGGGC
This sequence comes from Rhinopithecus roxellana, assembly GCF_007565055.1. NCBI lineage: Eukaryota > Metazoa > Chordata > Mammalia > Primates > Cercopithecidae > Rhinopithecus > Rhinopithecus roxellana. The sequence continues at coordinate 42,204,285 of NC_044551.1, forward strand.
GACAGAGCGAGACTCCATCTCAAAAACAACAACAACAGCAAAAAACAGTAAGCCTAGCATGTCTTAAACAGAGGTTATGTTAAATTCGTTTATAAAATATTGGATTAAACAAGGGTACTATGGTGGGACTTCTCAGGACTTTTGGCAATGTGCATTGTGAGTCTACAAGAGAAGGGATGTGATGTGCTCTTTCATGGCACAGTGGTTGTGGCAGAGGTGCTGTGATTTCCTCAACCAGAGGCCATTCCTTTTCTGCCCTCCTCTCTTCTTCTTTGTTGGTAGAGAGCCTGGTTCCCCCTGTTGAGGCTGAAAATGCCAAATGCCCAGTTTCCCAGCCCTTATTGCAGCAGGGGCATAGACATATCCCTAGTTCTGGCCAGTGGGATCCGAGCCAAAGTCTACTGATGACTTCGGAGAAGTTTTTCCGACTACAATAGACATGCAATAGACTTTCTTGTTTTTTGATGTGATTGTGTGAGGACATGATGCCTGGAGCCACAGAAGCCTCTTATAAACATAGAGGACATGTGGCTGAGGGCAAGAGCCAATATGCTGAGGATGGTGGGGCACAGAGATGCAAACAACCTGGGCTCTGGACTCCATCCCTGAGCTGCTGAATGTACTAACTCTGCACCTTGGATTTCTGGTTGTGCAAGACAACATGTTCTCACCATTGAAGCCACTTGTAATAAGGTGCTCTCCTACCTGCAGCTGGAAGGATCTTGCCTAATAAGAGTGGTAAGCCGGTCTCTCTGAGTCAGACAGGCTGGAATTCATTCCTGGCTCTCCCAGCGGTAATTGTGGTTCTCTTCAAAGCTATTTCCTCATTTAGGAGATGGAGATATTAATAATGGCTACTTCTTGGGTTGTTTCAGAAGCTTAAATGAGATGATGGGTGTGAAGTGCTCGCATAGAACTTGGAACATTGCTGGTGGTTAGTAATAAGGCACTATTATTATTATTATTTTTGATCACAGAACTTCTTTGTTGTTGGAACGTCCTCTACCATCTTGAGGGATCCTGCATTCTACAGAAAACAATCTGAGTGATGTTTACTTTTACCAAACTTTCTCATTTTACAGAAGGAGAAACTGAGGTCAAAGGAGTGGCCGCTGTTTTGGTGCTTTTATTTTGAAAAATGTGCAGGGGTCAGCCTCTTCCCATGTCAGTCATTTCCACTCCCACACAAGAAACAACAGAAGGACACAGGTTTAGGGTTGAAATGATGTGCTTTTATGGGAAACAAAAATATCCAACAACAATAACAAAAGCCCTTCAATCTCGCCAAGTTCTTAACCAGTGACAATGAGGCAGCTTCCATGATTGCTTCTGGCTGGGGACGATTCTAAAGGGTCAGGAAAGTGAAAAGACATTGGCCAAAAAGAGAAGTTGCAGGGAGGGCTGACATCCTACATGAGAACACAGCAGACTTCCCTGTGGCTCCTCACCCTATCACCCCTTCAACTTAGAATCTCCTCCCGATCTACAAAGATCCTTCCTGAATTTTCCTCAGATGCACTCTCTTTCAGAAAGCTTTCCTTGGTCTGCTCTAACTGCATATGACTTTTCATTAACATCACGCACACTTTCTCATTCCTTCTCTGATCACTTTCTGCCTTACATCCGTTATGTTTGGGTACATGCCTTATGATACCCACTATTGGTAGGCATGTCCCTGAGACCAAGTCCCAGGTTGATTCACCCCTGTGCTCCCCTCCCCCTCCCCCATTCAGTGCTCAGTATTCAGCAGGTGCTCAACATCAGAGGTGCTCAGTGAGGGTTTGTTCAATTTAAGTCAGTTCTACATTTGCCATGTCACATCACCAGTCTCTTGAGAGTCATTATTGTCATTTTCACTTCTTCATCCTTCCTCCATGATCTCAAAATGGTCTGACTCAAGGCATCTCCAAGAAGGAACAGCCCCCACCAAACATTGCCCACTCAAGGTGAAAGGTTTGGAGAGGAGAAGAGAGGTTAAGTTTTCTCCCCTGTTCAGGGAGGCGAGCAGGCAGGAAAGGAAGCCACCGGGGAAATCCGGGATGGCCATGAGCGATGTTGGCCAACACTTCATTTTGGAATCTCATAAGCAGCCACTCTTCCAAAAGTTTCCCTGTGAAACATGGCCAACTTTGCAGCAGGAGCCGAGGACCGGTGGGGGTATGTTATGGTTGCCCTGCCAGCCCACAGACCAGAGGCATAGACCAAGAACCTTTCTTTGGGACATGGCCTATTTTCTCTCTGGAGGGCGGTGAGAGTTGTCTGTCTGGTTGTTCAGTTGGAGCTCTGGTGGGAACATTAGCCCTGCGGTGTGTTGAGTTGTCAGGCACATAGATTGTAATAAGGCTAAAGAATACAAGCTGCAGTCATGGGCCTCTCCTTGAAAGGGGGAAGGGTCAGGAGGTGCTGGGAGCAGTGAGGGAGAGAGGAGGGTCCCAAGAAATCCTGCAGCTCTGATTCTAACAGGTGCCCTGCTGTATCTCCCACTTCCGCTCCCTCTCCTTTCCTCTGGTTCTCCAAGTCCAGGTCAGGCAAAGGGGCCAGTTGGAAGTGGTGGACGGAAGGGAAGGGCCTTTTCCTTTTCCTACCATGAATCCTAGATTCTGACAAGGGAGAGTTTACAATCCAGGGCAGAAGGAGGAGGGTTAGGGAGCTGAGGAGAGGCCTAGGCCCTGTCCACTTCTGTTGACTGGTGTAATAACTATATTTGAGATTCACACTTTTAACTGCATTGCCCCCAGAGAGCACGGAGCTCCTAATTGGGGGTGTTGAGAAAGTTCTTCGTGGGTGCTCAAAGGCGCTCATTGATTTGGGGAGATTGCTGCAGATCTTCCCATGGGAGGGCCCCTCTGGGGCCAGTAAGGTGTGGAAACCACATGGTCAGCATCAGCCCTAGAAATTTAAGAAAGGGGCCACGAAGCAGAGAGAAGAGAGACTTTTTCAGGCACCTTCTTTAGGAAAGAGAGTTGGACCTTGGGGCACTCAAGTTAGGACAGATGTTTCAGTATAAAAAGGATCCCCAATAAAAGGACAGAGTCCCCTCAAATCCCTTCCCAGATCCCACAGCACTTAGAAAAGAGAAAGTAAGGAGCATAAAAATATCTCGATGACGTGGGCTTGCCTGACAGTACAGAAAAGCAAGTCTCATGGCAGGCAGTGTGTCCCATTACACAAGAGAGGATTATACCGAGCTTCAGTAGAGAGATTTTACATATATCTTTATATAAATGCATATATATTTATAGAGCCTCTGCCTAGAACAGCCGGGCTTGCTTCTTCAGTTCATTCCTCTTCCAGAGGGCCAGCCGGTCAAACTCAGAGATGGTCATGCCAAAGACTTGGTAGAACTCTTCCTGGGACAGGTGGCGCTGAAGGAGGCAGGGCAGGTGGGGGTGGGGGGACAGAGAAAGAGAGCAGCATGAGGATGCAAGATGTGGGGGCAGGTGGAGGCAGCAGTGGGTGCTGCGTGTTCCCTCCGGGCACCCTGTGCCTTGCATGGTGCCTGAGCCTGGGACGTGTGTGATGAATATTTGTTGAATGAGTGAATACGGAATGAACACTTCCCCAGGGAGGACTCTGGAGCTGATTTGGCTGAAGAGGCCTCCTGTGCCTATGACTCAAGTGGGGCTTCTGCTTCCACTACATACCCCTTGGAGTCCCCTGTTGACTCCTTCCCTTTCTGCATGCCTGCTCCATGTATTTGCATCCAGAAGTGTGTGTGGATTCACGCTATCCCACTCCCCTTTGAGAGAAAAAGGAGCCATGTCCAAGATTTTAGGGGATATTTCCTCTTACTGATGTTTTAACAAATGATTTGGAAGGCTGTTCATCAGGCCGGTCAATGAAAAACATTACTGCTCATAATTTTTGATGCACCAAAGTGTCCTTTTATCTTTTTCTGATATGAAAACAAATATGCTTTATAATCAAACCCTTGTCTGCATTCTATAGTAGATTTTCCCCTCTTTCTGGCCTCCTTCCCTTCCTCCCTTCTAAGCAGCTTTAAAAGTGTGATACATTGTTAAAAGCTTTTAGAGTTAGAAACATACAGCACTTAAAATGTAAAATGTTAACAATTGGTGTATTTAGTGAACGGTAGATGGATGTTCATTTTACTATTCTTGAAACTTTCCTGGAGAGCTAAAATTTTTCAAAATGGAATTTAAAATTAAGTTTAAAAAGAGAAATATATGGCATATATACTGCTGGAAACTTAATGGGTTCACTTAAGCTGGCTTGTTGGTAGCAATTACCTGAGCTAATTGGGTAATGAAGGAGATTCAATGAAAATTATGTATGTGACCACACAGTAATTTGTCAGTTTTTCGGCTTGTTGTCACTGTGAACTATTTTTTTTTTTTTGAGACAGAGTTTCGCTTTGTTGCCCAGGCTGGAGTGCAGTGGCATGATATCAGCTCACTGCAACCTCCAGCTCCCTGGTTCAAGTGATTCTTCTGCCTCAGCCTCCCAAGTAGCTGGGACTACAGGTGTGCGCCACCACGCCGGACTAATTTTTTGGTATTTTAGTAGAGGTGGGGTTTCACCATATTGCCTAGGCTGGTCTTGAACTCCTGAGCTCAATCTGCCCTCCTCAGCCTCTCAAGGTGCTGGGATTACAGGTGTGAGCCACGGCGCATGGCCATGTGAACTAACATTTTCACCATACCTTCAGAATTTCAAGCAAAGGTAATATTGACAATTTTTGGTCAATAATTTTTTAAGTAGTAGAGCTGGGACCAAAGTCCAGGCAAAATGCATTACATTCCCAATGCCCCTCTTGGTCAGCCCCATTAAAAAATTCATAAGTAAGTCTTTCTATTATGAAAAATGTCAAAACTACACGAAAGAGAGAAAACAGGACAAAGCCCATGTCCACTATCCAGATCCAGTAATTGTGAGGTTTTCCACATTTGCTTCATTTATCTATTTTATTTGCTGAAATATTTTAAAGCAAAGCCTAGACTTTGTGTCAGTTCATTCCTATGCACTTGAGAATCTATCTCAAAACACACTGGACATTTTCTCACGATGTGGTTACACAATGCCATGAGTAAACCCAAGAAAATTTAACAAGAATTCCTCAGAATTCCCTGATACCTGCCCATTACAAAGTTCCTGTCTTGAAAATGTCTTTTTACAGTTGGTTTGTCTGAATTAGGACCCAGGCAGTGCCCACACATTACATTTGCGTGTTAGATCCCTAAGACCCTGCCTCTTTCTTTGTACTATTGACTTGTCCATGTTTGTGCTACTCAAGTAAGTGATGAAAGACACCCTGGATAGGAGAGTCCCCCTCTCTGCTACTTCCATGGTAAAGACTGAGGGAAACTGTACTTTAGAATCATTTGTTGTTGTTGGAGGGTGGTGGTCGGTATTGGTTCTCTAGTTGAGTGTCTCCACCATGTTCAAAAATCTTTGTTATGAGACTTGATATAAAGGAATGGTAGAGTCACCCTCAAGTAACGTGTTCAAAAGTCACCTTCAAGTAACGTGCTCACAAGTAGGACACATTGGAAGGAGACCAGGGCTTCTCTCCTCTAAGGGCCAGCTGGGGCCTCCTTTCTCCCTCCAGTTCTCAAGGCCCCTAATGCCACCACTGTCCATCTGACATTTGCCATAGAAAGGTGTTAAAGCAGGAAGGTTAAGAGAGCAGCTCTTAGAACCGGGGAGATATGGCCATGTGACTATGGACAAGTTACTTAACCCCTCCTGAACTTCAATTTCCTTTTGTGGAAAATGGGAGCTTCCTAGTGTCTGCATCATATATACCATGAGGGTGAATGAGCAGATACAGGTCATGTGCTCAGCACTCAAGGGCACACAGAAAGCACTCAATCTGGTCACTTTCACTATCATGGTGATCTTTTCATGCACCTGTTACATCGTGTGATCTGCTCCCAGTTTCCTTGGATTTCATCTTCTCCTCTTCATCTCTGTTGTGCTCACGTGACCCTAGACATACTCACCTTCTGCTATGTTCAAACACAACAAGCTCACTCCTGCATCAAGGTCTCAACACTGGCTGTTCTCTCTGCCAAGAAAGTTCTTCCTTCTTATAAAAGCATGCCCAACTCCCTCAACTACTTCGAACCTTTGCTTACATGTCATGCATCCAATGAGACCAACTCTGATGATGCTATTTAAAACTGCAACTCGCCTCTTCCTCTCCTAATCCCCTTCTCTTCTCTCTTTTAGCTTTTTTCCTTAGCACTTATTACCTTCTAACACACGGTGTCATTTATTTTTTCTTTGTGTTGACAATATTGACACAAATAAAGGAGACACATCTTGTGTCTCACACAAGAATGTAAGTTCCAAGAGGGCAGGGGTCTCTGCTTTGTTCACTGATATATTGCAAGCATCTTGAACAGTACCTGGATGCTTCTGTGGACATAGGAGGAGAGCTAGGTTTGCTCCCTGCCCTCAGGGGGCCCCCAGTCTCAGGACTGTACATAAAACTAGTGCTTCTGATGGTGGAAGAAGGGGAGGCAGCACAAGGCTCAAGTTAAGCTCCCTCAGTTCAAACTTGGATTCTGTTATCACTAGGTGATCAGCTTTGGCCAAATGACAGCCTTGCTGAATCTTTATTTTCTCCTCTGTAAGGTGAGGATGATTCAGTAAATATTTGTTGGATGACTGAATATCTATTCTCTGAGCTCCTTGAGGACAGGGTCACAGTCTTCCTTCTTCAGTCCCCTCCTGGAATTAGTGCAGGAGGCTGGGGCAGTGTCTTTAGCCCATGGGCCTCAGCTCAGGCTATGCTTTAGACATCCTTGGGTGCTTTTAAACAGTTCTGAGGCCTGAGCTCCTTCCCCAAATTGTGATTGAATCGGCCTACCGTGGGGCCCCTGTATGGTATTTTTAAAAAGCTCTCTGGGTGATTCTGATGTCCTGAAGAATGTTTCCATCCCTAAAAACTGGCTTCACTGAGCTGCCCTGGGAGCTGTCCCCTTCAGCACTGGTGGACACTCTCATTTGGAGACAGCGAAAGGAGGAGGCCCTTGTTAAAATGTGAGGAGAATCACCCACTTCTAGCAACCCAGCATGCTAGAGCTGGAAGAACTCGCAGAGCTTCCTGGCTAACGTACATTCCTCTCCTGCCCCAACCCTCCACCCTGGGCCAACTCCATGCCAGCAAGTCAAGGGCGGCTTGTATGCTCTTCCCGAGGAGTGCTGAACCTCCTGTTTCAGAAGCCTGCACTCAATTCCATAAACATTTTCTAACACCTCTCCCAGCCCAGGCCCTGTGGTAAAGGACAGACAATGTTTGTCCCTAAGAAATTCAGGGCCAGGCAGAGGAAATGGACACATCCATGATCTGATACACAGGAGAGTGAGAGGTGCTTGATGCACTTTGGATAGAAGGCTGGAGGAGGTCAAAGGACAAGGGGAGTGACCCCTCCTGTAGGAGGGTTGGAGGAAGCTTTGGGGCACAGGGATTACTAGTGCGGAGCCCTGAGGAGCAAGGAGGCTGGTGAGATGGGAAGGGCATTGATATGGCTTGGCTGTGTCCCCACCCAAATCTCACCTTGAATTGTAATAATCCCCACATGTCAAGGATGGGGCCAGGTGGAGATAATTGAATCTTGGGGGCAGTTTTCCATATACTGTTCTCCTGGTAGTGAATAAGTCTCATGAGATCTGATGATTTTATAATGGGGAGTTCCCCTGCACAAGCTCTCTTGCCTGCTGCCATGTAAGACGTGACTTTACTCCTCCTTTGCCTTCCACTATGATTGTGAGGACTCCCCAGCCATGTGGAACTGTGAGACCATTAAACCTTTTTTTTCCTTTATAAATTACCCAGTCTCGGGTATGTCTTTATTAGCCGCATGAGAACAGACTAATAACAGGCATTCTAGGGAGAGAGAGAGGCAGGGAGTGGCAACAGGCTGCAAGGGGCAGAGTGTGCTCCAGCACCAGAGGAGCTCAGGAACTGGAACTCCACACCGGGCGGTCTGGACTGCTCAAATGTCCGGCACCATGTTCAGGCCCACCTCTGCACTTTTATTTATGCTGTTCTCCTCTCCACCTCCATCGATCCCAAACTCTACTTGTCTTCCTAGTTCATTTACATCCTTCCTTTTTCTGCAAACCTGTGTTGACTGCCTCAGGCCTTAGTGGTCTTCCCTGGACAACAGTAATCTAATGTTCATTGGGCACTTCATACTCAGTATGTTGCCAGACTCTATGCTAAGGGCTTTATGGGTATTGGCTCACTCACTTCTCTTGGCAGCATGAGGGAAGCACACCAATCACTCTCACTTTACAGAGGAGAAAACCAAGTTGCAGCGAGGTTGTCGCTTGGTTAAAGCTGCCCGCCTAGTGATGGCAGAATCAGAGTTTGAACCTAGGGAGCTTGACTCAAGACTTACTTATGCCTTTTTTTCCTTCTACATAGTGCTGCCTACCTCTGTCCCCCATCACAAGCACAAGTTTTATGCACAATCCTGAGACTGCGGGCCCCTTGGGGGCAGGAAGCAAATCTAGCTCTTCCGCAGTTCTGCAGAAGCATCGGCCCTAGTGGAGGATTTACTGTCTCTGTGCACCACAGACACTAACTGAATTGAAGAGGAGGCAGCAAAGAACAGTATGGGGCAGTTTTGGGGGAACAGCATGGGGCAGTTTTGGGGAACAGCTTGGGGAAGTTTTGGGCTGAGGAAATTGGTTCAAGTCCCTGCTTTTTCAAAAAGCTGTGTGATCTTAAAGCCACTCTTCCACCCAGCCCTCTTGAGCTGGATTAGACCAAGCAACTTCTAAAATTTCTTCGAACCCAAGAGCTCCTGCTCAGTTTTTTAGACTTACCTCTAAACGGGTCCTGTCTACATCCTTGGGCAGACGGTTTCTTCCTCTTGTAGTCACCAGCAGCAGTTCATAAGGGTAGATCTAAGGAGAAAGGGGGGTGGTCCCCAGCTTGGGTGAGGGTGGTAGGCTTGTTCCTTTCAGGTATATTTTGTGTCTGGGCTCTCTGTTCTATCCAGAAAGGGCCAGAAATTAAGTCTGGAGGAAGGGCTGGATCTGCCCTTCTTATGGTTTCCCAGCAGCCTTAAAATACCTCCTCTCAAAAGGCAAGGCCCCAGAGAGTCTCCTAATACTACTAGGAATAAGCTTGGAGGTATTTGCCATGTGCCCATGGTATAATATGGGCGCATGACCTACCAAATGTAAGTGTCTAATATTTGGCGACTGGCAAGTCACCAGAGTGTCTCTAAAGCCCAGGGAGAGTATCTGATTTCAGTAGGCAAGAGACCTAGGGCAGGATTCAGGAAAAGTGGGCCAAGGAGGGACAGGAAATGTTGGTCTTGAAAGGACCCCTGGGGTTATTTATCTCTGTTCCTTTCCCTACATAGACAGTGCTGTCATCCTCCTGGTGATCCCCAGTGTAGCAGCTCCAAGAATCCTGGAGACCCCCAGGGTCTATGCACATCCTTTACCTTGTACTCTGCAGAGAGAAAAAGAGACACACACACAGAATGGAGCCCATCAGTCTTCGCTTTGCATCACTACACGGGCCTCTGTCTTACTCTCTTAGGGGGTCTGGCCTCTATTGTCTCTTTCTCTTGACCACCAGAGACCTTGTCCTTGCTGAATTCACCCTGAAGGACAATCAAGAGTGGTATGAGCACAGTGGAAGGCTGAAGGTAGGGGTTGGGCTGATCTTGAGATAGTTCTAAGGAAAAAATGGCCTTAGAGATATTTAGAATAGAAATTAGAAGAATCTGAGATCTGAAACACATGGACAAGATCCTCTGTCTTCTGTGGGGAATCCTTCGAGATTCTAATGTGGGCCCCTGCTGCCTGAGTTTGTTCTTAGGAGCTGGTCAAGGTTGGTGTGAAAGCGTCACTGGCAGAGAGCAGAAAGCTCATGGAATTCTTACTGGGAACAGTGTGCATTTGGCTCTGAGTGCTTCCTCCACCGGGGCTGGCAGGCAACCCTTGCTCCACCGTCCAGGGAGAGGAGAGCAGCACTCTGTGATGGTTCTGGGAACCCAGATGGAACAGGTGGCCTGGAGATCACCCAAGGCCGGGACTTGAGAGGATGAGGGAAGAGCAGGGGTAAAGGGAGAGGGTGGGAAGTGAAAGAGAGTAAGAACTCAGGGTTGGACACAGCCCAGCGTGGGGACAGAATCTGTAGCCATCATTTGCCGAGGGTCAAGCAGCAGTTTTGAGTGGTACATCCGGAGGCCCTCTCCCTGCAGACCCCCTGCAGGCCTGCACTCACCTCGCATGCCCCAGTTGACTGCGTTCATGCTGTCGTAGTGGAAGAGGTCTGCGCTGGGCATCTGCAGAAGAGACAGAACCAGGGCTGGCCTGAGATAAGCTCACTTCTGCCTCCCTGAAGCACTCACCCACCTCCAGAAAATGAACCAGTGCTTGTGGGACATAGGGCCTTCTCAGCAGCCTCTGTCTCAAGTTAGGGAAAGTTAACTCGCTGCTCCATCCCTGTGCTTTGTCCTGGCACATGCTGGGCACTCAATGTATATCCATTTATTTGGTGAATTTCACTTCATGCTCTCTTTCATTGCTCAAATACCCCTTTTTCTAGGAGATTTGCCCTGACAACCTGGTTGGAAGTTGCAAGTCACTCCTTCCATGAACTCTCAATCCTTATCCTGCTCATCATTTTTCTTTTTCCATAACAGCACGCTCAGGGAGCTCAGAATGTACAGGCCATGTTAGAGACCAGTGGAGCACAGCAGTTGGGGGTGGGCTGTGGGATCAGCTGGCCTGGGCTTGAATCCTGGCTCTACCACTTCTTGTTGAAGAGTGTGGGCAAGTCACCTCACCTCTCTGTGCCTTTCTGCATGCACAAAGTAGGGTAAATGATAGTAACCACCTCCTTGGGTTGTGAAGGACAAAACAAATTAGTGCTTGCAAAGTGTTTAGCTGAGTCCCCGGCACAGAGTTATTGCCCAATAAATACTAGTTGTTCCCAAGCCCCTCCGATGGGGGCCCCTTTTCATGAAGGGGTCACCAGGGAGGGGAGCAAGTCATTGCCATACGGTTATTTCAGTTAACCCACCACTAGCCCCAGGACCTTTGCCCAGATTTCACCTTACAACAAGCTAATATTGGATCTAATAGCATTTTGGGGACAGCATCACCCCCGCATCTCCCAGCACAGCTTCTTACCCTGTGCAGCCCATTTCTTCGGTAGGCAGGCAGGGAGGCAGATTTGGAGATGAGAGGATCTGAAAAGAAGGATCTAGAGCAATTACCAGGAGTCTCAAGCCATGAGTCCCTCTCCCCGAGGTCATCTGGCCACCAACGCCCAATATTGCTCCCAACCTAGCAGGAAGGGGTGGAGGCCAGAGGCCACCAATTCTTCCTGATGCTCTCCAGATTTGCAACTTGACAGTCTCTGGGGGCATTTCACTCTAGCAGAATTCTAGGTACCTGCCCAAGGTACCCACTCATACACTCTTCTGTCCTTGATCTGCATATCTCTATCTTCCTGTGACAGACCCCTGTGTCCTGGCCACAGGCTGGCTCTGGACAAAGGCCCTGGAATTGAAGTCAAGCTCAGAACCCAGGTAGGAAGGCTCCCAGGTGGTAGAAGAGGTATGTGCACTTTTTTCTCTCTGGGACCATCGTTTGGGGATGGCAATCCTAGTTCCAGACCCCCAAATGCAGACCCACAATCTGAAAAATACAATGGGGTAGACTATTTGAGGTCAGGAGTGTGCTGGGACATCCACACTGTATGGTCATTAGAGCTATGGAGAACTGCAGCTGACATAGCTCTGTCCCTTATGGGACATGATGGGCTGAAGGTAGGGCAGGCAGAACTTACCACTGTCAGCCAGGTAGTGAGACCGAGGGGCTGCAGGAGAGAAAAGCTGAAGGTCATTGCTCATGAGGACAGACAAACATGGTGGAGACAATTTACGGGGACAAAGAGATGTGGCTTCCATACCCGGTCCCCCTGGCTGTCTGGGAAAAGGCGCTTCTTTCAGCCCCTCCTTCCCCACTGGTCAGTTTTAAATTGTTGCACTTGCACCCCATCTCCCTCCCCTGTCCAGCTCCTAGCCTGGCACCTAGCACAGGGCAGGTGCTCTGTGATATTTGTTGCGCAGATGTGGTTGAACAGGGTTGAACTGCAAACAGCACTGGTGCACTGCACAGACTCCAGAGCCAGGGGTTGAACACAGTGGCCCTCAGTGGTCAGGCAGGAAAACAGGCTCAGCAGTTCATCCTGGCTCTGCCATTAGTAGATATCTAACTTCAGACAATCTAATTAATCACGCTTCAGTTTTCTCATCTGCAAAATGGGGAGTGATAGTCTCCTTTGTAGGATTACTGTGAAGAATATGTGACACAATACAGTAAGATACTTAGCATAGTGCCTGACGCATCTATAACACTCCATAAAACTGATTTTGTCATTATTGCCACCAACATCAACATCTTCAATCTCACTGAGAGTCAAGGTGTAGTATGGGGAAGAGGGAAGAGCTTGTGGCCTTTGGGCCACTCCAACTTGGGTCTGATCCTGGTTCAGTCACTTACTGGCTTTCTCACTTGGAGCAAGTGGCTTAACCTGAGTTCTCTCATCTATAAAGTGGGTGAAAATAATCCCTCTACATTGCAGCTCTACAGGAGTGTAACATACCTACAAATGCCTGGCACAAGAAGTATAACAAATGATGCATTTTATTATCCATAAAGTATTGATCTGAGATGAGATTTCCTGGCAGGATTGCATCTCACAGGAGTAAGAAAAGGAGGAGGCAGACAGAGAGAGAGTGAGTGTGTGTGTGTGTGTGTGTGTGTGTGTGTGTGTGTGTGTGTGTCCAGGAATAGGGAGGCGCTTGCAATGAGATTTTCAAGAAGTGTTTGAATAAAGCCCCTGCTTATATAACTTCAAGTCATGGTACACTCATTACCTCAGGAGGCCATCTCTTGCATCTTTGAGCCATTCTGATGATTATAAGACATTTTTCTTTACACTGAATCTGACTGAAAGTCAGAGCTTCAGATGCCCCAAAGCAATGGAAGTGACTGCTCCAGGCAGAGCACGCTCTTATATGGTGCCCCATACAGCCCCTTTCCAAATCTGTATTCTAGACCTTGATGAAGCTCCCAGAGGGGGCATTACAGGGTTTGGGGCTAACCTTTGTGGCCAGCCTCTTCTGATTTTTTTGTTAGCCCAGGGGATTGAGACTGGGCTGGCTACATTCCAATAGAACCTAATTTATAAAAACAGGCAAGGAAGCTGATTAAGTAAGCTCCATTACTGATAAATTGAGTGATCTTGGGCAAGTCACCAAAGGCTTCTGTGCCTTTACTCCCCATATGTATATGTAGGGTGATAAGGGCACCCCACCCACCACAGGGCTGCTGTGAAGAAGAAGAGAGAGGATGCACGGGCTGTGCCTCAAGGGAGCCTGACTCAGAGAGAACAGCTGACACTGCCAGCTAGTCACGGAGGAAGGTGTCCCCACCCTGTTGGGCTTCCAGAGCAGTACTTACAGCCATTGAGGGACATCTCATAGCCAGCTGTGTGCAGGGCCTCCCGGCTGCTGGTGGAGCTCCGGGGAGGGGTCCAGGGGTCTGCATAGGAGCTCGACCGGGCCTTCATCTCTTCCTTCAGAATCAGCCGGCCAATTCCACTTTGGAGCTGAGGGTGGGGGAAGAGCAAGATGAAGTTAGAAGGAAAACAAAGGACACTGAGATCCAACGGGCTTGGGCAAGGCTGAGGATCGCTTTCCCTATAGCAGCCTGCTCTCACGTTTGCCTTTCCAGCATCCCTCCCACATTGTGGCACCCATATTTCCTGTTGCAACCTCATCTTGTCTTCCACAAGTTGTCCTGTGGTCTGGGTGGGGGTCTGGTGGTGGGCACAAAAAAGCAAGCCTGGCCAGTGACAGGATCCCATTGTCCTGGCACAGTAATTGATTCAACAATGGGCAGATAGCCACCTTTTTCTTTTTAACTGAGGTGAAAATTACATAACTTCTAATTAACCATTTTAAAGGGAATGATTCAGTGGCATTTAGTGCATTCACAATGTTGTGCAACTACCACCTCTATCTCGTTTCTAAATACCATTATTTCCCCCAAAGGAGATCCCATACCCATGAAGCACTCACTCCCCATTCCCCTCTCCCCCAGGGGCCTGGGAACCACCAATCTATGTTCTGTGTCTATGGATTTGCCTAGTCTGCATATTTCATGGAAATGGAATCACACAATACGTGACCTTGTGTCTGGCTGCTTTTATTAAGCATAATGTTTTCAAGGTTCATCTGCATTGTGACATGTATCACTACTTCACTTCTTTTCATGGCTGAATAATATTCCACTGTATGGACATACCATATTTTGTCTATTCATGAGCTGATGGACATTTGGATTATTTCCATATATTAGCTGTTGTGAATAGTGCTGCCATGAATATGAGTATATATGTATTTGTTTAAGTCCTGTTTTTAATTCTTCTGGGTATATATCTAGGAGTGGAATTGCTGGATCATATGGTAATTTTACATTTAATTTTTGAGGAACCACCAAATTGTTTTCCACAGTGGCTGGAACAAGGGTTTCACCAGCAATGAACAAGCGTTGCAAGCACCTGCTTACCATTATGTGAAAATAGCTTGCCTGACTATGAAGCCAATCCAGAGGCAAGCCCCACAAGTGAAAAGACAAATTTTCTATGGCATTTTTTTGAGCAGTTGGATCTAGTCATACCTTAAGCTAAGGCTATCATTTGATTTTTCAGTTACGCAAAGCTATGCTTTTCTTTTTTCTAAGTGGGCTTGAATTTGTTTTTTGTCACTTGCAAATGAAAAGATCCTTAGCAATATACCCAAATGAAAAGATCCTCAGTGATATATGCTCTAAGCATCTTACTCAGTGGTGTGGCCTGCTCACCTTGTGCATGCTGCGGTCAAAAGCATCCTCCTCTCCTCCAGATGAGAACCTTCTGGCTCGGGGCACTGTCAAAAGACAGCTAAGATCAGCATGTGTACCCCACTCAGCCTGGCTTAAGGCATTTTTTTTTTTTTTTTTAAAGAAAAGCCACTTTTCTTTCTTTTTAATCTTATTTTTCAATGGAAACAGTCTCGTTTAAGCTAAGCCTCACATCAGCTGAAAGAGGTCTCTGCTGCCTTTGTGGTCTCTGAACACTCATCTTCCGTAGGGATGGATCACTGCACACTTGGTTATAGTTGTATTTGTATCTTACCTTCTTTTCTAGATGAAGACTTCTATGAGAGTAGCAAAAGAGTCATCCTTTTATTAAATTTTTAAATTTTTGAGACAGGGGCTCACTCTGTCACCCAGGCTAGGATGCAGTGGTGTGATCATGGCTCTTTGTAGCCTCAAGCCCCTGGGCTCAAGGAATCCTCCTGCCTCAGCCTCCCATGTAGCTGGGACCACAGGTATACACCATCATGCCCAGATAATTTTTTAAAATTTTTTTGTAGCGATGAAATGCCATGTTGTCCAGGCTGGTCTCAATTTCCTGGGCTCAAGTGATCTTCCCACCTTGACCTCCCAAAGTGCTGGGATTATGGGTGCGAGCCACGATGCCCAGCCCCAAAGAGTTATCTCTGAGCTTCCATGAAGCTTTGCTCAGAATGCACATTCAATTAGTAAAGACATTGAATCAGAGTGGATCTTGATGAAAATTTTCCCCCCATACTTGAGAGGAATAGCTTGGATTGTATGATTGGGTGAGGTGGTATCTGAAGACCACTGAGACCCCCTTACCAGAAGCCTTCCACCTTCCCACATCCTCTCTTTCTCCATCCTCCAAACCATTTTTTACCCTACAGCCAAAGTGGTCTCTCAAAAGCACAAATGTGATCGTGCCACTACTTTCAATGTGATCGTGCCACTCACTGTTTAGGATAACAATCAAAATGTTTACCTCAACCCTCAAAACCCCGGGGGAACTCCTCCCTCATCTCTACTGCTTCTCTTCCTCTGTGAGTTCAAGGTTAAGTGGACAGCCTTTTCTTTCCTTCAATGGAATCCTTCCTCACATCTTGGGTATTTGCAGAGGTATTTCTATACTCTCTGCTGTGTTACATCCTTGCCACCCTCCTGATGGCAGCTGAGTGACTGCATCCAAGAAGCTTTTGTCATCTTCAGGCTGGACAGCAGGCTCCTGTCATCAGCTCTCCTACCTTCTGTGCATCACCTTCCTCTCATGGCTGGGGCCTATGTCTTCTCCACAAGGGCAGGGACCTGGTCTGTTTTGCTCCCCAGTGTATTGCTAGGGTCCATGGCCAGTGTTTAGTATATATTTGTTGAATGAATAAACACCCTCAGTTATAAACTCTCTAAGCACTCTTATTCAGAATGATTGTATAAAGGAGTCAGCAACTGTTCTGAACACCTGTGTCCTTGGCACAAGTGATAGGGCCCTGGCCCTAGGCTCCTATGGGGGTGCTACCTTTGGGGGACCCGTGGTAGGTCCAGTACTCAGACTCCGAAGCATAGTAGGGGTCTGGTGAGTAGGCGGGACTGTACTTGGAGGTCTGGCTGATGTCTTCACTTGTTTTGCTCTTGGTTGCTGTAGACAAATCACCTGCAAAGGACCCAAGGAAAGCACTTCAGGAAGGCAGAGTGACCGGGCTGGGACTGTGTACCCTTTTCCTATCTCTACCAGGCTCCAGCCCAGGGGAGTGAGGCCACTTCAAGGTCAGGGCTCTCTGTTAGGACTGGGCCATGGAGCATCGGAGCTGGAAAAGCACTGGGGCCAAACCCTCATTTTGGATTTAGTAATCGAAGCACCAGAGAGGGGAAGGGGCTTACTTAAGACCACATAGCATGTGAGCACCAGAACTGGACCAGACCCCAGCCCAGGGCTCTTTCCAGCACATTCCATGGATTTCCAGGTCTGTTCCAGAATGAACTCTAAGGGTATGGCTCCTCAAATAAGACTCTACAGGTGCCAGGTGAGCCCCAGCCCTCACCTTCCTAGCCCTTTAGAAGCCTGCCTTGTTATAAATTCCAACTCCATCATTCCTCACAACCTGAGATGGCCTATTCTGCTCAGGGACTACATGGCCTGAAGGAAGGAGTGCTAGACAGGGAGTCAGCAAAGCTGGATTCTGGTCCCAGCTCTGCCACTTTACTCAGCTGTAACACTGGGCAGGCCCTACCATCTCTGCCTTGGTTTCCTCATCTGTATGTGTCAGAATTGGTCTGCTGGCTCAGGTGCCATCCAGCTTCAAGCTTCCACCTGAAGTAAGCCCAGGACAGGGGTGACCAAAAAGACCCACTGCAGTCACAACTACTTAGAGAGCAGTGACTTCTAGTGGCCCAAACGTGGGTGACAGGCTGGTAAGGCAGAGAGAGGGGCTGGGGAAGTGTGTGTGGCTGCGTGACCATTTCTCATGGTCAACTACAGGAAGCTTTAGGGACAAGCTCTGTGCTCTGTGGAGCCAGAGTGGCAGAGGGTGGTGGATCAGCTTCAGCTAGCCCCAGGTTATGCAGCCGCCACAACCACATTCGCTTCCAAAGCTTTCAGATTCTCTCTTTGACTTGGGTCCTGGGCAGCCAATCCTGGCTGATTACATTTAGCTTTTTCCTCTGCCCTCTTTTCCAAGCAGCCCACCTCCACCCCAGACTCCTCTTGAGTCTGCTTTAGTGCCACCCCTCAAAGCCCACCTGGAAAATCCCACGAAGTCCTGAGAAGCTTGCGACCAGGGGGCCTGTTCTAGGCAAAAAGCCAAACCACCTTTGTCAGGTTGGTTTCTTTCTGTGGGTACTCAGGGGACATGGCATGTCCTTCACAGGCTGGTACAGATGTCCACACGCTCACAGACTCACCTCGGACGCCCTGCTTAGCCCCCTCTGGAACCAAGGATGTCTGTCTAAACTGTAGAATGTTAGGCACCCAGAGCCACTATTTAAACTTGTACTGTCCACTCCACCAGCTAATTAGTTCAGAACCTGGTGCAGGACTGCTTCATTCATCTCCAAGCTCCACCGATTCTGGGCCTCGCTTTGTTATCCAGCTAGACGCTTAAGCAAGTGCGGGTGCATAGGGTGGCAGCTGCTCCTCTGCAGCTTCAATGGAAGGGATGTGCTCATTCAATCGACGCTTAGTAAGTACTTTTTGCAAAAATGAACAGGTGGTGTCAGTGATTAATGACTTGGTGGTTTTCATACCAAGTGCAGGTAGGAATCATGGACAAAGCCAGTTATAGTGCAGATTCTTAGTTCACACTCTCAATATTTATAATTAAGGGAGTCTGGGACAAGGAAGGGGCCAGGCAATCTGCCTTTTAAGTGTCTGTCAGGTGCAGATGGTCCATAGATCATTCTTTAAGAAACACTAAATCAAAGAATGAATGAAAGAAGGAAGTGACCCTCTGCTTCTTACGCATCTATATCTCCTCTGCAAGTCTCCATCCACTCTCAGGAGACTGTGACTGAGAACAACTTAGAGCAGGGGTTCCCAAGCTGGGCTGAGCATCAGAATCACTTGGAGAAACTGTGACAAATACGAAATTCGAATTCAGTAAGCCTGGGGTGGGGCCCAGGAATCTGTATGCATCCCATGTTATGCTAATGAACACTTTGAGTATTAATGCCTTGGAGTGTGTCTCTCCCAGGGGTATGTGCATTTTACAAAGGTTTTACCAATTATGGAACTTAGGATGCCAGACAGCAGGTAAGGGGGAGATTGCAAAGGTGGTGGGAAAGAACTCAGGGGACATGAGGACTTTGTTCTTTTGAAATGACACCAAACTCCTCCCTAATGTCACCCTGGGTGACGGGGCAGTCAACAAGAAGGACCAAGATGCAGCCTTGTGTTTTGTGGCTCCTGGTGGCCTGTGCAGGGCCATCTGCATAGATGGTTAACCTCCCCCTTCTCCTTGTGTGGCCAAGTCCTATCTGCCTCTGACCATACCATGCCGTTTGTAGATCGGGGGTTTCCGGTAGATGTTACTGTCTCCAGCTGCCAGACAGACCGGGAAGGGACAGTGGGGAGGGGAGAGAGAGAGAGACAGGAGAAAAGGAGACAGTACTCGGTCAGTTGATCTCAGAAGGGGCAACAACTTTTTCCAAGGGGCCACCATCTTTTTCCCCTGGTGACTTCCTCTTCCAAAGTTGAACTTCCAACCTCATCCCAACAGGTTCCAAGTAAGGTGCAGGAAGAGGAATGGATGGATCCAAGTGGTGCTGAGGAAGGGACCCGGGGCTTGAAGGGTGAGCATGCAGGCACAGGGGTATGTGTACTCAGCAGAGCCCCATGCAAGAAGGTGTCCACTGTCTCCACTAGTGGCCACACCTCATTCCATGTGAAAATCCCCAGGATGTTGCAGCCGAATTTCAGCTTACCTCCCTCCCCCTCCCTCGAAGACAGACAGGATGGGACCCCTCTAGGGCAGCTGAGGAAGGTGTAGATGAAACAGCAGCATGAGCTCTTGAGGGGAATGTGAGTGGGGAGTGAAAAACTGAGCTTGGTGTCAGGAGACTGAGGTCCAGGCCTGGCTCTGCTGTGACTCAGAGGGAGACCTTGTCCAAACCACCCACTCAGTCATCTAGCCCCTGTCTTCCTCTCAATTCCTATCACGACCTGCGGTCACATGACATGATAGTGCTGTTCCCTCTGCCTGGGATGTCTTTCCTGGGCTTCTTCACAGGCTGGTTCCTCATCGGTTTTTTTTTTTTGAGACAGAGTCTCGCTCTGTCACCCAGGCTGGAGTGCAGTGCCACGATCTTGGCTCACTGCAACCTCCGCCTCCCAGGGTCAAGCAATTTTCCTGCTTCAGCCTCCTGAGTAGCTGGGATTACAGGTACGTGCCACCACGCCCAGGTAATTTTTGTATTTTTAGTAGAGATGGCGTTTCACCATGTTGGACAGGTTGGTCTCGAACTCCTGACCTCATGACCCACACGCCTAGGCCTCCCAAAGTGCTGGGATTACAGGCGTGAGCCACCAGGCCGGGCTCCTTCTCATCTTTCAGCTTTAATATGACCTCCTCCAAGAAGCTCTTCCTGACTGCCCCATCTAGCCTGGCCTCTCTCAGCCCCATCATATCTCAGGATCGCCTGTTTTATTTATGTTTATGGCACCTATCGCTACCTGAAATTATCCTCTATATATTTGTTTCCTCATTTTTTATCTCTCTTCCTACATTAGTACATAAAATACCAAATACCATGAAGGCAGGATCTGTGCTGGGTGGAGCACAGTTGTGACCTCTGGGCCCAGAACAGTGCTTGGCTGTACAGAAGGAATAACAGGGGCTTGGGAAGCCAAGTAACTGGCCCACAGTCATGAGCTTATAAGCAGCTGCATCGGATTCCATCCCAAGAGCTTTGAAGCCAAAGCATGTGGCCTTCACCACTGTGTGCTCCTGCTGCGGCCCTCACAGCCCTCAGGCATTCGTGGTATCTCACTCGAGCTCCCTGCCTCTTTTCTTCCCTGGACTGCTTCTTTGACGTCCTAATGGAGGTTGGTTTTGTCAAGTGAATAATCTGAAGCCAGTGGGTGTGTTGGGGTTGGAGGACAGGGTTGGTGCAGGTGCTTGGTTAGGGGGCTCCCTCAGGAACCAGCTTCTCGGTGCCTGTGTGGCATCGAGGGGGAGACTCAGGCACCTGTGACCCCACGGAGCATGCATCCATCCCCGGAATTCCGGGCTGGCAGTGCCTACCTGGGATGTGAAAGTGCTTGGGAGCCTGGTAAGAGGTTGGAGTGGAGGACCTCACATCTAACTGGCTATGGTATGGAGAGCTCCGGCCACTCTCGGGCCCTGGAGCACGCAGGCAGTGGTCCCCAGAGAAAACAGAGGCACAGAGAAAACAGGCATTAACGCGGTGGCAGTTAAGGAAGCAGTGAGGTGATGACAGCAGAGATGGGGGATGGGCTGGGGCGTCCCAGCGTGCTCAGGCTCCAGGGCGGAAGCAGCATGTGCTCTCATGCACCACAGTGGCAGAAACAAGCTTGACCTTGCTTCCTGACTTGATCCCAAAGTCAGATTTTGTGAGGTGTAAAGACGAACTCTACTGAGCTCCAGGAAGGCATCTTAGTTTGTCCCTCTTTTCTCCCCAACCATCCCTGAACCTCCCGCTTTTGGACGCTCCCTTAATTGCTCCTTTCCTCCATCCAAGTGCCGGCTTCACCCCCAACCTCACGGTGACTGTGGATGGCCTGACTGGACTGGCTGGGGTGGCCCTCGGGTGAAGGCCAGTTCATAGTCATATTTCTGGTCTCTTGGTTCTGCCCTCTGGATGGGGCAGGCCATGAGGATGGTGGAGTCTTCTTCCAGTCAGGGCCACAGGGCCAACTGCCAGCCCCCTCTCCTGGAAGCTCACCACCCACCTTCCTGTTGCTTCTCAGTGCCACACACTCCTCCATCCCCCTGCTATCTCAGGGACTCAGAGAGGCCCAGCTGATCACCTGGGTGGCCACAGGCCTCCAGAGGGCCACACTGTGATGGAGATTGTGGGGGAGCCTTGTGCCCTCTGCAGCAGGGACTCCAAGTCACTACATTGTTTCCCTGGCTCTTCCTCTCCCTTCAGGACCTCCCCCTTCCTTACCAGAGCGGTAGTAGTGGTGAGGTGAGCGGGAGAAGGTGGGGGACATGCCCTGGCGGCTGTAGGTGGGGGAGTCTATGTACCCCGGGCTGGAGGCCCGTCTCTGCCGGAGGTCCAGGTTCATGTAGATGTCCTGGGGGAGGAAATGGGGCTGTGAGCATGGCTGGCCGTTAAGTGGGCCTGTGGCCCAAGGGTCTAGCAGGCAGGTGGGCATGACATGGAATCTAGGATTCTAGGGGTTGAGGCATGAATACAGAGACCCTCCCTACCGCCAAGTTATACACACAGCCCGAGGAAGGTGGCAAAGAATTTCCAGGGCTTTCCCCCAACACTTACAGGCCCTTGAATGGAATCCATGGGGTCAATCCCTGGAATACTGACCAGGGATCCCAGAAGCCTGAGGGAGGCCATCTCTGGGCAAGAAGGGCAGATTTCCATCCTGTACGCCACTGCCACTTCCTCCAGGACATGCATCCGACTCTCTCCAGAGCTTCCCTGCTTGCAGGGAGCACCTTGGGCAAGGGCTTAAACACCTTTGGGGGGCTGGGGATGGGTGAAGTCCACATAAAGGGGCACAATTATGTATCATCTTAATTCTCTACCAGCTGAATTACCTGGGAGTAGGGAGATAATGTTCCCAGCGACTTAGAAGTGAAGAGTTTGAAGGCAGTTGTGGAACGAGCAGAAGGAATGACAGGAGGACAAGAGGAAGGACAGAGCATGGTTAGACGGGTCGGCAGAGAGGGCCTGCAGCAGTCCCTCAGTACCCCTTTCTAGATAACAGCCTCGCTGGGAATTCCAGAGGGTCAGACTACTGATAGGAGGCAGGACACCTTGAGATTATGCCCGCCTTTTAGGAAGGGAAAAACCAAATCCCAGAGAGAGAATGCAAAGGCTCAGGGCCACTCAGGGCAGAAGTGGCAGGGACTTGACTTGGACCCAGGCTTCTGTACCGCATGCTCAGGGCTATTGTCACCACCCTTCCCTGTCTCTCTACTGGTTCATGACCCCTCTGCGGTTCATGAAGACAATGCCCAGGGCAGGGCACCCAAATATATGGCTAAGCAGGGGCCAGGCTGCTGCCACCAACAAGGGAGTTGAGCTGGTGGCTGGTGCAGCACCTGGAGATGGGATGTCTCGACTGAAGAGGGCAGTGGTTCCTCAGCTCCAGCAGCTGGAATGCCTGCCCAGCATTTACACAGCATCTTAATTTTCCAAGAGAGTCAGAAATGCAGATTCTTATGTGAAATCTCCCAGCGTTTACATGTTGACAAACAGTTTGCATTTTCAAAAGACACTTTATGAGTGAAACAAAACAAAGCTGAGGGCTGACTGCAACCTATGGACCCTGGTTTGTCATCTCTAACTGAAGGACAAGCAGCTTCTACTAAACACTTGATCTTTCTCTCCTGATCCATTTCAGGGGCCAGAAACCAGAGAATCTCAGCATTGGACTCTTCAACCAAATGGAACCCAAATTCCTTAGAGAGGAGGGGGACTTGTCTGAGGTCACAAGGCTAATTATGGTGGAGATGGGACAAGAACCTGGGTCCCTGCCCATCAGGACAGGCTTCTGCTGCCCCAAATTAACTCAAGGGGTCTGGGATAAGGTTAGAAATCTTTTAGGATATAGACTGCCAGGACCTCCAGGGTAATTCTGCCCCCCACCGCGCTGCCATCTCCAGAGAACACTTTCTTTTGTTTAGCCACCATTTAATATTTCAAAAGCCATCTGTTACTTTTATAAAAGTGTCTCTTCCTTTGAAGAGACACTGGGGCTAAAGGCCTGGTGCGAAAACCAGAGAACATGTCTAATCAAGGATTATAAACCTAAATGGCCATTGAGCCTGGCAGGAGATGAGCGCCTTGGGCTGAGTACCTGAAAAATTCCTACAGTATAAGAAATACAACAGCTTGAGTAATAAGTGGTCACAGGCTCTCAGCTTTAATGCTGGGATTAACAGAGAGTGGGAGGACTGGGGAGAATGGAAAGCTCATGTCCTGTCTATAAGGGGTGCTGCTACCCATCTCCAGATGGTGGAAATGTAGGTTTAATGTTGTCAGCTCTGATATTTTCAAGAAAAGCCAGAAAGCCAAATGAAATCTCTTCATTTAAAAAATGTTGGCCATAAATCCCAGGGTAGAAGAGTCTGGGTCCAGCATTGTGGAGGCCAAACTGTCTGTGATGGAGAGGACTGGGGACCCCGGCGGAACCTCCTTTCCTACAATAGCCCCAGAGAGAAGGGCAAGACGCGATACCTCTCCATAGCCACATCTCTCCAGCATCTCGTCGGACGTGTATCTGGAATGAGGCTCATAGGAAATGAGGTCGGGGCGTTGTACCTCGTAGATAGACTTAACCTTGGGGAGAGCCGCCAGGTCTTTGTAATTAAGGATCTCATTATCCACTTTAGCCTAGGGAAGAGGGAAATGGACAGGAAAGGAAGAGAAAGATAAGAGGGAAAAGGGAATGGAGAGAGGAAACAAAAACAAGATACAGAAGGAACGAACTTCTCCAGTTTCCACTAAAAACAGAAGATTAGGATCAAATTGAAGAATAGTAGAATGTTAGACTAAGAGCAGTCTTAGAGGCCATCCATTCCAACAGGGCTAACATTTATTGAGCACATATTGCTTGTAAGGCCCTGTGCTTTACAAGAATTATCTCCTCTAGATGTTGTAATGCCTCTGTGAAGTAAATGTCAATATCATTTCTATTTTCCAGCTGAGGAAATGGAGGCTCACAAGGTTATACAATTTGCACCACTAAGCTAATGGGTTTGAATTCAGCTTGAACTACACAGCCTGGGTGCTGACTGCCTTGCAATCCCACAGAGCGAGGACAACCCAATTCACAGCATTCTTGAAGAAGAAGATGAAGACAGTAAAGACAAAAATAATCATGATAGTAAAACACTAGCTAACATTTGGTGAGTACTTATTATAAGCCAGGCTCTGTACCAAGTCCCTTATGCAGATTAACTCAGTTCACCCATACAATTCACAACTCTAGTAGTAGGCACTAACATTATCCTCATTTTGACTAAGGAACCAGAGGCACAGAAAAATCAATTAACTTGTCCAAGGCTATATAGCTAATAAGTTGCAAGAGCCCAAATTTCAACACGGAGAACCTGCCCTCTTCAGCAGCCTCCCCTGTCTTCTTGGGATGGGGAGTTCATTGTCTTACACTGTCAGAAGGCTGCACTCAGAAAGCTGCTCCTTCCATTGAACTGAAATGAGCCTCTACCTTCTGCTTGACTTTGGCAGAGTTCAGCCCTCTAGAGCTGCACGGATTGAAAGAAAGCTCCCCCTTGCATGTGACAGCCCGCATCTCATGGCTCCTGAAGCCACGTCTTTTCCATGGCCATGCCCTCCAGCTGTTCCCTCTGTGACCTGGTGTTTGCTATGATCAACCAGGATCTATCTTTCAAGGTCCTGAGGTGCTGCAAATTATGACAGAGGCTGCTAGATAGAGAATCCAGAGACTGTATTAATCTGATAATGTTCTCCCAATGCCATAGGAGCCAGGTACAGTCTCAGGGCCAAGACTACTTTACAGGGAGCAGCATTTGTAAATACTTATAAGCTGTGCTATTTTGAAAACTTACCAAAGCCCTTCCACTATTCTGTCCCTGCCACATCAGCACTGCTATTAGGGCACTGTTGCTTATTCTTATGCTGCTTATTCTCTGTTTCCCCTAGACCCACTGTCCACTCTTCCTTGCCTGGATCTATGCTCTGAACACTGCCTAGGCTGTATCACAGGCTCTTTTGTTCTCTGGCTTTCAGTTGGGTTTAGCCAATGGGATGCAACAGCAGAGATTAGAGGGTGAATGGAGAGAGAGGCTAGTACACTTATTCCCCTGGCAACCTTCCTGGCTGGCCATGGGCTGGGCCTGACTCTCTCTGAAGGCTGGACTTCCCCAGCTCTTGCCAGCTTTGGTAATGCTGTTCCCTTCCCACATCTCTTTAGCTCCAGTGTGGTAACAACATCATGTTTCTGTAGTACCTGGATACCTCACTATCTCCTGTGAGTCCACTGAACCCTGCCCACACCTCCATCATGAAACCCTCCTCAGTTGAACTCTTTGAGGTAGGCCACCTGAGTTCTGCCAGAGTCTGCCTGGTACAGACACCCACATCTGCACCAGTTCTGGGGGTGTGTGGATAAAGAAAGCCTTTATTAGATGAGAGTCCACTTGCTGAAGTAATTGCTGCTTTTGTCTTGGATGTTAGATCTTGACCTTGAGAGCTCTTGGCATCTTCCAAACTCATCTCGACCTGTAACTATTCATCTTGGCACTTTACCCCAAACCTCAAAAATACTAAATTTATATTTCTTCCTATAGCCACTTTGTTTACAGGGCTATAAATGAGCCTCAGGTCTGGAGACACACCAATTGATCAGAGGCATCCTAACATAACTAGCCAGAAAGGAAGGAAGGAAGGAAGAGAACACGTGGGTCAAAGCCAAACCACCTGAAGATGATTCTAGAAGTCAGTGGAGATGGAGTAAAGTTTGAAAGTTTGAAAGAACCTGCTCATTTCAGGTTCACTGATAATTCTATTTGAATATCAAATCTCAAATGTCTATGAAAACTAAATTAAAATCCATCTTTATGCTTGTTATTGCATCTATCCAAAGCAGATGGATGAATTTTTTTCCAAATTTGGAAGCCATGCTTGGGATGGGCTGACTGAAAACATGGCTTCTATGACATGTTCAGTCATTCCCCAGAGCAGCTGAGCACGAGGCACCATAAACGGTGAGAGGAGGAGAGGCTGGAAGGGGAGACACATGCCTCTGCTAGGATGTGAGGGACAACTGATCTCAATGTGTAAGCCCCTAGTTGGAAGGCACAAGCACAGGTGTTCTTAGCTGCCATCATAAATTCCATTCTGTAATGGAGTTGCTTATCACAGGGGCAATTTTGAGAAACTTTCTCCAGGACTCCAAGGTGAACATCATCAGGGCTTAACTTATTTCACAAAGGTTTATGAGGCTCCTGAGTAGCACTGGGAGGCCAGCTCATGATGAACGGTATTACAGTGCAGCAGCTTCCTGAGTGCTCCTGTTCTAGTAACTCTCTTCCGGA
Organism: Rhinopithecus roxellana; assembly: GCF_007565055.1. Taxonomy (NCBI): domain Eukaryota; kingdom Metazoa; phylum Chordata; class Mammalia; order Primates; family Cercopithecidae; genus Rhinopithecus; species Rhinopithecus roxellana. Next base: position 42,230,888 of record NC_044551.1, read on the forward strand.
AACATACTCACATTTGTCAATAACACTCTCAACATGCGTGCCTGGAAACTAAGCCCATTAATCCTGCTGTGGTCTGGCCCCATTCACAGTGCCAGGGAGACCATCACCTTTCTTGCTTTAGACAGGAATCTTCAATGAGTACAGCCTGTGATAAAGCAGCTTGTCTTTTTTTGACAGCCACATGGTAGTATTGACCCATACTGAAATTTGCAGTTAGTGATAACTCTTTTTTTTTTTTTTTTTTTTTTTTTGAGGCGGAGTCTCGCTCTGTCGCCCGGACTGGAGTGCAATGGCCAGATCTCAGCTCACTGCAAGCTCCGCCTCCCGGGTTTACGCCATTCTCCTGCCTCAGCCTCCCGAGTAGCTGGGACTACAGGCGCCCGCCACCTCGCCCGGCTAGTTTTTGTATTTTTAGTAGAGACGGGGTTTCACCGTGTTAGCCAGGATGGTCTCGATCTCCTGACCTCGTGATCCGCCCGTCTCGGCCTCCCAAAGTGCTGGGATTACAGGCTTGAGCCACCGCGCCCGACCAGTGATAACTCTTAAGCATTTTTCTTCATTTGACCAGAGAAGAAAGGAAAGGTGCCCATAGTCCCGTCAATGGGCATTATCCAAGGATCAAAGAGGAGACTGGATGTGGATTTGAAGTAATGATCTAGCAGTAGTGGACAGGGCCAGGGCTGGCTGGTTTGGTGACTGTATTTAGAGCTTCTTGTGAGGAGTAGGTTTCTTGTTACAGATCATTTTCCCCACATTTCTGGTCTTCTTGGCTCCTTTGGCTTGTGGAAGGCTGGAACAGTCCAGAGTCAATCAGATCGAGGTTTTCTGCTCGTTTCAGTTCTCCCTGGCTCTGCGTTTCCCACCTCCTTTAGCTTATTTCTGTTTATCCCTCTGCTTTGAGTTTAATGTTTCTTCCTTGGGATGCCTTCTCCCAACTAGTCCTAGATTGTCAGGTCCCTCTGTTTATCTGTAGCATCATCAGAGGACCCTGTGCTTTTCCTTCCTGGAATTTATAACTGCAATTGATGATTCATGGCACTATGTGTTCAATGTCATGAGGACAGGCATCAAGTCTGTGTAGTTCATCACCATTTCCCCAGAGCAGAGCACTGCGCTTAGCAGAGTAAATGCTTGGCACATGTTTGTTGAATGAATGAATGACATATACAAGGGGCCTCTGAGGTCACTGAACTCAACTTCTGTCTCTGGCAAATGATGAGTCTCTCTGTGTTTGAATGCCTGTGGAGATGGGAGGTCAGACACATGGAGGTGGGTCTGCTCCATCCCTAGACTTCCCGCATGATTAGAAAGCTCCTCTTCATGTTTGCAAATTCTTTACAGCCATGTTTCCACATGCGTATGTGGCTTCCTTCTCCTTTCTGCCTCTTTATCACCCACGACTATCTCCACATCAATACTCCACCTAATACCCATTCAGAATACCACTTTGATCCTCAGTTTTTTCTTGCTTGTCTCAGTTAAGTAGTGCGAAAGGAGGTGCCTTGCATTGGTTTTAGAACTCAGCAAGGGCTCTTGTTGTCATTGTACTTTCTTTCTCGTGCTCCATGGAACTCTGCATTATTCCTGAAACTCTGGGTTTACTAGACTGTGTGCTTCATGAGGGCAGGATCTATGTCCTCCCTGTACCCCACTGAATCTTCAAGACCTGGGACAGAGCCTAGCATGTGAAGAGCATGCATCAAATGTCAGTTGGATGAAAACCTGAGAGCTCCCTCATCCTTAGTGACTCTTTAGACACCAGGTCAGGAATAAGCAAGGCCCTTTGGTGGAAGAAAAGTGATACATACGCAGATGACTCGGTTGGGTGACCCAATGCTGGATCCAGGGGGTGAGATGGAGGTTTCAGATGTCCGTCTATGCTGTGGAAGAGATGAAGACAGAAGAGGTGAAAAGCTGCAACCCGAGCTTGGTGGGGAGGGTGAGAAAGAGGGTTAAGAATGCAACATTAGCAATACCATTAAAGTACTCTCTGGCTACTTCTGTACTTCCTTCTTATTCTTTGCCTTTTAAGTCAAGGTCTAAGTGTGAATGAGACCTAAAATGCAAGGACTTCAGGCTGTTGGGGACAGAATATGGATTTATTTTCTATGTATTTGCAGCTAGCAGTCTAAGTAGGAAATTACTCATAAAACTTTTCATTTTGAGTTATCCCAGTCAATAATGTATTTACTTAAAAAAAAAACAAAATTGGTTAGTATTCATTTCTTGGGAGTTTGTTTATTTAAAATGTAAAAGTGGGTTAAACTTCATGTCATTGCACAATATGCTGATTCTTTACAGTGTATTGATTGCAAATTGACATCAACTTAAGTGATAAACTTGGAAAAAAAAAAAAAAACTGCCTCTGAAAAATGGCCATGATGGATTAATAGCTTCCTTAGCAGAGCAGCATGATGTCAGTCCTAATGCATAAGAGGGTGCCTGCATGATGTAAAGGGATTAGGAATCAAAGACCCATGGGTGAAGTATGTGGTCTTAGGCATCTTGGATTCTCGATCTGTAAAATATAGAGGCTGAGCTTCAGGACCACTTGATTCTCTCCCAGTTTTCTCATCCTACAATATAAAGCATTCTATGTGGGGCTATAAAGTTTCCTAAACAGTAGACTGTGAACTAGCGGTGGTTCTGGGAAGATGAAGGTGGAACACTTGATAATACTGAATCATAGAGTTTGAGAGTAAAATCTAACATTTCAATCCCCTTGATTAGATCAAGGAGGCAGTCTCAGTTTGGTGCTAATACATTTCAACAACTCTCTCAACAATTGCCAATTTCTTATTTTATTTTTGAGACAGAGTCCTGCTCTGTCACCCAGGCTGGAGTGCAGTGGCACAATTTTGGCTCACTGTAACCTTTGCCTCTCGGTTTCAAGTGATTCACCTACTTCAGCCTCCTGAGTAGCTGCATGGGCCACCACACCCAGCTAATTTTTGTATTTTTAGTAGAATTGGGGTTTCACCATGTTGGCCAGGCTGGTCTCGAACTGCTGACCTCAAGTGATTTGTCTGCCTTGGCCTCCCAAAGTGGGGATTACAGACGTGAGCCACCACACCCAACCCAATTTCCCTTTTTAAACAAAGAGAGTGCAGGCAACATTGTCTAGCTAGAATTTTAAAGATTTATTCTTAAGAATTATTTCATTATCATTCAATTTATTTTATGATTACCTTCTATTTATAGCAAGTATAACTGGTTTCCACATGGCAATATAAAGTTTTATTTTAAAATAAGTTAAGTTAATAAAAAGTAGTGACTTGATTTAGAGAAAAATATTAAGTATATAATGAAACAGGTGGTGCCCAGATATGGCAACAGGCATCGGGGTTGTAGAGGATGACTGAAGTTTGGGAAATGCCACCGAAGAGGAGGAAAATGAAGAAAGGGACAAGTAGGTCTTACACCTTAAATGGAAGAGGGTCTTGGAAGAAACAGGGAAAGAAATTCAGGGCTTAAAAAATAATTATGCGGCCGGGCGCGGTGGCTCAAGCCTGTAATCCCAGCACTTTGGGAGGCCGAGGCGGGTGGATCACGAGGTCAGGAGATCAAGACCATCCTGGCTAACAAGGTGAAACCCCGTCTCTACTAAAAATACAAAAAAACTAGCCGGGCGAGGTGGCGGGCGCCTGTAGTTCCAGCTACTCGGAGGCTGAGCCTGGAGAATGGCGTGAACCCGGGAGGCGGAGCTTGCAGTGAGCCAAGATCGCGCCACTGTACTCCAACCTGGGCGACACAGCGAGACTCCGTCTCAAAAAAAAAAAAAAAAAAAAAAAAAAAAAAAAAAAAAATAATAATAATAATAATAATTATGCATCAATAGACTGGCTCTTTCAGAAAACTTTCATTAAGTGGATGAGATAGCAAGGAAGACATGTTTAGCTGGTCAGAAATTGTGCACTTGCTTTTCTAGTTGGAGAGACTCTAGTGGGTAACACAATAGAGTCCCAAGGCGTCAACTTGATATCTGGGGGCCAGGATGTAAAGGCCCCATTGCCTATCCCCCAACACACACCCCAGGTGTCTCCTTCACATCATCAAAGACCTAGAAAATGGATCCCTCCCGCAGCCTGGAAGACTCAACCCCTCTCTGCAGTGTCAGGAACCCAGATTCACAAGGCTTCCTGACATTTGTCAGAGCACAGTAATTCAGAGGGACACAGGACCTCAGCTGGCCCAGTGCATACCTGGGGATGTCGGCTGTGCTTCTGCCTGGCTTTGCTACCACAGGCAAATCATCACCTCTTTAGACCTGGTTTTCTCACAGGCAAGGCAAAGATAAAATTTCTTGCCCATCTGTCTCACAGGGTTAAAGGAGTAAAATAAGACCATGGCTGTGAAGATACTTTGTAAACTGTCAATTACTGTGACATTATTAACTATTATTATTAATGAGTGACCTTAGGCTGGGAAAAACCATGGTCCCAGTGAGGCCACCATCTTGGCGAGCAATGGTAGAGTTACAGCCTCGCCCCAAAAACACAAAACTCACAGAAATACAGTACTTCACAGTTTTAAGAGTGCTTTCATATCTGATGTCTTAACCCCTTCAAAAACCCCATGGGGCAGGTGTTGCTGTTAGGGAAATCCAAGGACATAGGCACACATGTGGGAGTGTGCACACTATGGAATGCTGACCCTGTCCCAAAGCACGGCTCCCTTAACCTGTGGCAGAAAGTAGCAAAGTAGGAGTGCTGGTCTGGGATCTACTAGCTTGCTTACCTTTAACTTCTTCTCTGCCCGGGCTGCCTGTTTGCAGATGGGGTGCCAAACCTCGGAACCTAAGGGGTCAGGAAAGTAACGAAGAGTCAGACCTTTCAAACCCTCCAGCACTCTCCCCATGCCCCACCTTGATTTATTCCATGGTCAGCATATGTCCCTTACACGTCTGCCAGAAGGGCCTCCTTGGCTTTCCCAGTTTCCTCCTGGCACCTCTGAGACTTATGCGACAACTCACATCCTTTTTCTGTGTGTCCAAATCCTACCCATTCCTCAAGGTCTAGGGCTCACATGACATCCCCTTGCAAACTTTCTTACCTGCCAGTTGGGAGTGACTTCTCTCTCCTCTGTGATCCATAGTTCTTTGTCTCTCTTTCCACACATACAGCCTTACGGCACAGTAGCTTGTGGATTTTTCATTCCTCACTAAATCAAGAGCTTCTTCTGGGCAGGAACTGAGCTTTATTCATTGCTACATCTCCCACAGTCCCCAGCACGGGACTTTGCTCTTAGAAGAGACCCGTACATGTTTGTGGGGTGAAGAGATGAGTATATGATTGGCAGTGAGTGACGCATAGCAGGTGGTCAATAAATATTTCTTGAATGAATGAATGACAGTGTGGATAAAAAAGAGTGACAGAGCATGGTGAACTCCAGCTTTCTTTTCTCTTAAAGACTTAATGACGGTCTGCCAGAGCTATCACATTTAAGGGGGAGGAGGTGTCATGGTGTATATTCCGCTTGAGAGTATTGCCTTGACCTGCTAATTCCTCAGAGAGTCCAGACTCTTCAAATTTAGTACACTGCTAACGCCCACATTTCATTGTGGGTGGGGGTCCAGTTGGCCAGCCCCAAACCCGAAAGGCCAATTTGGAAAGGCATGAACAACAGGTGGCTGCCCACATGTTGAAAAGCAGCCCCAAATATGACATATTCCCCAGAGAAGGGACAGGTGTCCTGGATTAGAAGGAAAAATAGGAACATATTATCCCTCTGGAGCCATCCCCCTTATAACCAGCCCTAAAAGGAAAGGAGCCAGCAATGGCTGGATTCCTGAGCACCCAGATGGCATTTGTTTGTCTGACTTTGTTTCTAGGATATACTTTATATTATGCTTTGTTGCCTGGAACCCCCAGGACTGGAATACTGGCTAAGGGATGAGATGGTGGTGAAAGGTCAGTAATTCAGAGTGAAAAAGAGAAGAGAGGCCTGAAGTGAGGAGGCCTGTGTTTTTTGTCTCTGCTCAGCCCCTAACACATCCTTTCTCTGGGTCCCAGTTTCCTCATCTGAAGAACAATAAGGTGGGATTTGGATGGCCTTGAAGATTATTTTCATCTCCAAGATTCTAATTTTATGGGCAGTTTTGTCTTTTGCGGAACAGGAATCTTTGATTTTTGTCTGCTGACATTCTTGGGTGTTCCTAATTATTCAACTGAGTTTAATTCTTTCTAAAGTAAAATGCAGTGGTTCTCAGAGCCCAGTAGAGGGACTCTGGGTCTGTGGCTTGATCCAGCAATCACAGGGTGTGTCCACTACCAAGCTGTGTGCCGGGATTCTTACTTTAGGGAGTTATTAGAGAGAGCATTTCCGGTTCCTCTTTGAGTTGCTTCTGAATCTATCAGGAATTGTTTATGACTGTGGCTATGGCAGGAAACACATGTTACAGGTCACTGTAGGAAATGAATGAGATGGACACAGAGGTCTGAGGAGGTCATGAACTTAAGTTAAAGAGGCATAGGAAAGATAAAGAGGGCAGAAGTCCTCATGCGGGGAAATAATGTGTCAAGTGAGGGGGTCAGACTAGAAGGTGTCTTTTGCTTTCTAACCCCATGACATTGGCATATTACTCTGAAATAAAACTGAGCCAAAAATGGTCATTAGCTTCAGTACTCTGCATACCGGAAAACATATTTGCATAAGAAACAAGGAGAGGAGGAACAAACAAGAAAAAAATAGAAATGAAAAACATCAGAATTTGGGAGTTGGTGGTATATCTGTAAATAAAAGAGGCTAAAAAAAGTTAGTTGGTAGCTAGCAATAAACTTAGATAAAGAATGCAAGAAAAGATGATTTGTTCATGAAGATCCCTGTGAAATTACGGTCTTCTCTTCTGAGCTTATTCCCTTGGCCAATAGCTCAACAATGTGGCATTAACAGAAGGACAACGTTATGGTGAAGAAGATGGTTTTTCTCTTCCATGGACATTATCCCCAGAGCCGAAAACAGTGCCTGGCCCATGTGTGTTTAATAAAGAAATGCATGTGAATGACTCATTGGACCCCTGAAGGGGTGGCCTGCCCCTCCACACCTGTGGGTGCTTCTCGTTAGGTGGAACGAGAGACTTGAGAAAAAGAATAATACACAGAGACAAAGTATAGAGAAAGAGAAGCGGGGCCTAGGGGACCGGTGCTGTGCTTACAGAGGACCCACACCAGCACCAGCCCCTGAGTTCCCTCAGTATTTGTTGCTCAAAAGATAAGGGAGTAAATCAGCAGTAAGACATACAGATACACGGAGATGTTCCGTTTACCCAGGGATGGGCAGGAGACAGATGTTTTTCTTTTACTGAGATTTAAGAGAATGGTACTGACCTTCAACCACAAGCAGGCTTTAAGCATTTGCCTAACAAACACAGTTCCTTACAGCCCAAAATCTTTTCTACTTTAATTACCACAGCGATGTCTCTAGCAAGGACAAGATTGGGGGTAGAGTCACAGATTAACAGCATCTCAAATACAGAGCCAAATGGAGTCTCTTAAATTTAGTTCTTTCTATATAAACACAGTAACAAGCTGACCTCTCTTTTCCCCACAGACCCCACCTTTGTATTTTTTTTCCCAAAAAGATACTAGACAAAATGCACCCACGGGAGAATGGTGGCCATCCTAGAAGGGGACTCAAATGCAGTTCTAAGGCTGGGTCTTTACCCTGAAGAACAGACTTAACAGAATGGTGAAAACTAGTTTTGAAGATTTTAATGACTCTCTGTAAGAAGAGGCATTAATTTGTTCTGCAAGTCTTATAAAGTAGAACTAGGACTAAGGGCAGGGGGTTCAGGGAAGAAACATTTAACACCTAAGAAATGAATGGCCTTATTCAACTGACAGTGAGCCCTTGTCCCTAAAAGTGTTTAAGTACACATTGGGTATATAAATGCTCAGCAGGGATATTAGGAAGGAGACTTAGAGATTCTGTTTCCATCTTAACAGGTTTTACTGTACAGACAAGATAATTATTTGCCCCTATCCATTTATCCCGATAAGAATGTAAATTCTATGAGAAGACGGATTCATGTCTATCTTACCTACAGATATATCTGCAGGGACTGCAGATTCTCAATAAATACTCATTGAGTGAATAAATAAAAGAAATACGGCATTCTATCTTAGGCAGTTGGTTTCTCTAAGGTGGGCTCAGAGATTTGGACAAGTAGTACAATCTAGACTCTGATTAGACAGCTACAGCTCCAGACTGAGTCTGCAAGCATATTCACTATATTGGGGCGTGTCAAACTGTGACCTGTGGACCACTTGTCTTGCAGTCTGGTAAAATTCAGATTCCTGGGCCCCCCTGCCGAAGCCACTGACACCAACTTCCTGGAGGTGGGACCTGGGAATCTGTGATTTAACAAGCTCCCCAGGTGATTTTATGACTCATCATTTGAGAACCACAGGGCTAAATACCAGAAAACACTCTAAATTTATTTTCTTGGAATGTTATGTGATAAAGAAACCAATTTTACAAGACAGAGCTCTAGCTTTTTGTAAGAGTACATTTTCTGCTTATTCAACTCCTGCTTCCATGAGTCACATTCTCTTGTCCTCTGAGATTGTCACCCACAATTCCAGGCTCTGCAGTTAAAACCTACTATGAGGTTATGGAAGTGAAGGATTAGCTATTTCTGTATCAGCTGACTCAGAGACAGAGATGTGAATCTCCAAAACTATCTGTCAGCCAGGTATTAAGGCCATTTTTAATCCTTAGCAGAGTCAGCAGTCAGTCTTATCTCTTTGACTGGTTATAGCACACATCACACCTGTAACATTTGGGGCTGATTTAATGTTGGGGAAGCCACCCATCTCTCTGTTGTATCCTGATGTTAGATTTGCCAAGGGTTTTTTTTTTTTTTTTTTTTTTTTTTTTTTTTTTTGAGATGGAGTTTCACTCTTGTTGCCCAGGCTGGAGTACAATGGCGCGATCTTGGCTCACCACAACCTCCGCCTCCTGGGTTCAAGCAATTCTCTTGCCTCAGCCTCCCGAGTAGCTGGGATTACAGGCATGCACTACCACATCTGGCTAATTTTGTATTTTTAGTAGAGACAAGGTTTCTGCATGTTGGCCAGGCTGGTCTCGAACTCCAGACCTCAGGTGATCTGCCCGCCACAGCCTCCCAAAGTGCTGGGATTATAGGCATGAGCCACCATGCCTAGCCAATGCTTTTTGTTTTTTAATGCCAAAGCTGGAGCTGGTATCATAGTCTTCTAGAATGTTGGCATTCTAGAACTTGCAAGCACAGTGATTGAAAGAACCTCCATTGGGAGGTTCTGTTTAGTGAGCACTATGATTTTAAACAGTTCTGAGTCTGAAGGTTTTTAGATACTGCAGGTCACCAGTGACCCTCCCTACTTTCTGACTCCCAGCCCTTCCCACTCCTTGATGTGGGCATTTGAGTTTTTGGCCTTGACCCTAGCTAGGGTATTCTCTTACAGCAGGTTTCCTCTCTGGATTTTTTTTTTTTTTTTTTGAGATGGAGTCTTGCTCTGTCGCCCGGGCTGGAGTACAGTGGTGCGATCTCAGCTCACTGCAACCTCTGCCTCCCAGGTTCAAGTGATTCTACTGCCTCAGCCTCCTGAGTAGCTGGGACTACAGATGCGTGCCACTATATCCGGCTAATTTTTTGTATTTTTAGTAGAGATGGGGTTTCACCATGTCAGCCAGGATGGTCTCGATATCCTGACCTCATGATCTGGCCCCCTCAGCCTTCCAAAGTGGTGGGATTACAGGTGTGAGCCACCATGCCCGGCCTCTGGATTTTTTTTCACCATAGCAGGATGAGGTTTCTCAGACCTCTGCCTTTATGACAGCAGCACTGTCTTTGTGGCAATAGACTGGGAGGAACCTTGGAATTGCTCCTTTAAAATCTCCATGCACATAACCAACCCAAATGCCCATCAATCAATGAGTAGATAAAGAAACTGTGATATATATATATCATATATATATATATATATTCTATCATATATATATATGATAGAATACTACTCAGCCATAAAAGGAACAAAATAATGGCATTCACAGCAACCTGGATGAAATTGGAGGCCATTATTCTAAGTGAAGTAACTCAGGAATGGAAAACCAAATATTGTATGTTCTCATTCACAAGTGAGAGCTAACCTATGAGGAGGCAAAGGTGTAAGAATGACACAATGGACTTTGGGGACTCAGGGGTAAGGTTGGGAAAGAGGTGAGGGATAAAAGACTACAAACTGGGTGCATTGTGTCCTGTTTAGGTGATGGGTGCACTAAAATCTCACAAAACATCACTAAAGAGCTTCCAAACACCACCTATTCCCCGATTACCTATGGAAATAAAAAATTGAAAAGCACCTTCATCCACATAAACAAATGCAGTAGATCCAAAAATGGAATATTGTTCAGCCGTAAAAGGAATGACCTACTGATACATGCTACGATACGGATGAACCTAGAAAGCATTATTCTCAGGGCAAGAAGCCAGTCACAAAAGAACATATATTGTATGGTTCCATCTGTATGAGCCATACAAAATTGATAAATCCATAGAGACAGAAAACAGATTGGTGATTGCCAGGGGTTGGGGGAGAGGGGAACGGGAAGTGACTTCTTAATGGCATGTATGAGGCTTCCTTTTGAAGTGATGAAAATGATTTGGAACTAGATAGAGGTGGTGGTTGTACAACATTGTGAATGCACTAAAAGCTACGGAGTTGTACACTTTAGAATGGTTAATTTTATGTTATGAGAATTTCACATTAACAAAAAAATTTCCCACTCCTCTCCTCCCAGCAGGTGAACTGCTTCTGTAGACCAAGGCACTCTGTTGCTTCTTTGTTACTGAAAGTGCCAAACTTGGCAGGAGAGAGGAGTGAACAATGCTGTTGAATCTGCCCTGTAATAACAACAATGTGATCATTATAATCTTGGGCGTTAGTAAATCTTTACTGGTATCAGGCACTCTATGCATAATTTGATGTAATCTTCTTAAGGGGTTCCAATCCTGGCTATATCACTTACTAGCTGCATCGTCTAGAGCAAGTCAGTTGCCTCTCTGTGCCTTGGTTTCCCTATTTATAAAACAGGGATGACAACAGTATCTGCCTCATAGGTTTGGTTTGAGGATTAATGAGTTAATCCATGCACAGCACTTAGAACAGTGTCTGCCTATGTCAAGGACTATATAAGTGTTGGTTATTGTTGTCAAGGACTATATAAGTGTTGGTTATATTATTGTCTCCTCTCTTCTACCTACAAAAATAATCTGTGTGCCAGGATCTAGTTTGGGGAAGGGGAGAGCAGTAAAAGGGAGACTTTAGGGGAGCAGGAAGCTGGGGCCTGGGTGAGCGAGGGGGCTGCAACACATGGCAGGCTGGCCATGCAGGTGGAGTCACTGAACAGAAGCCTGGCTTGGTTGCCAGCACACCCTCCTGGGAGGTTGGGCTTGTGCCCAGGGACAAGGGCACCTCAGGAGAAGTGGGAAAGACCAGCTTGCCTGGAGCTGACATGATGAAGTGGGCCTGAAGCTTAATAAAGAGGCTGCAGGGAGAAAAGTGCTTAGTTACCATGGAGAATATCGGGCAGGATGAGGAGAATGGCAATCCCGAGGTGCCTTGTAATTCACAAGAAATCATAGGTGCTGATAATAACAGTTGGGTCAGTAATTAAAGTATATTGAGTGCTTAGTATGTGCCAGGCCCTAAGTATTCTTATTATTCCTATTGTTACTATTATAACTAATATTTATGGAGTGTCGATGCCAGGCCTTGTGTCACACACTTTACAACAATAGTGCTTAAATATGAAAAATAATAACTGCCATTTATTGAGTACATATGCTGCACCTTATGCTAAATATTCTTAAATATGATGATAATATTGACAACAGCAAGCACTTACTAGTGCATTGCATCATGGGAATGGCCATTTCTATATAACTGGCTGGTTATCAGGAGCTCAGACTGGCAGAACCAGCAGTGCTAGGCCCTGGGCTGAGTCTTTACCATGCATTCATTAGTTCATTTAATCTTCACAGCAGCCTTGTGAGATGGAGCCTAGCCTCATCCCTCTTTACAGATGGGAAGTTGGGGATTAAGGAGCTTGGATCCTAACCTGCTTGTCCATCTCTGTCTCCCTACCCTGGCCTGGGTGTTGGCAACAGGTCCTCAGACTCTCTGAAATTTCTCTGCTGAGCCTATCGGGACATGCTGCCTCTCTGTGCTGATGGTGGCTGGCCAGGCCCTCTGGCCCGCTGCACGGAGGCAGCCAGTCTGGGCAGGAGAGCATGAGACCAAACATAAAAAGAAACAGGGAGAAGAACAACCTGATGGTGCTCATGGGCCCCTCCACCCAGCTGTGCTGCTCCTAGATGCTTCTCAGTTCTGTGAGCTGATCAATCTTCTTTTGCCTAACATAGCTTGAGTTAGGTTTCTGTCACCTGAAAAGTCTAGACTAATAAAACGTCTCATCGAGCTAAAAGCTGAATATCTGACAAGTTCTTGACTTGCCCAGCAGGCAATTTTGTTTCTCAGAAAATAGAGGAAGTAAGCCGGGAAATTGCTACTCTGGACCTAATTCTGACCAACATGGACAAATTGACTGCTGAAGTCGATGTGACATGTGATAGGCGAGAAAATGGCCACATCGGCATGAGTTTGTGGTGACCTGAGAGAGGAGAAGCTGGAAACAAACTTTAGAAATACAAACCTTTAGTTACTACACTGTAATACTTTCTATATGATTCAAGATGCTTGGTAACCCTTAAAATCTAGAAAAAAAAAGGCAGCTCATCAAAAATTAAAATATACTCTATTTAAAATGAAATATGCTTAGTAGAGTCAGACTTTAGGAAGTATCAATTTAGTATAGTAACAGAATATGTCTGAAGAATCTAAAATTAGGTAGCAGGATTGGGGAAACATAAGATTTAAAGTTTTTACGCGTAACTCCTACAACCTAAGCTGTCAGTAGAGAAATCGAATTTAAAGTAATAATGCTAAACTACGAAATTATAGCAACCAATACTACAATAGTGCCTTTTAGAGGGTGGTTTCATGAAATGCGTAGATGATAACTGAGGGCTGGCGTTCCACAACCCATCACAACGGGAGGCCCTCACTTGAACATCTCTTAGCTTAGCGCACCTTTTCAAGAGTTACATCCCAGCCGTGCCAGAAATACACAGTTCCTGAAACCAGGACCTTATATCCTCTGAGCGAAAAATAATAATAATTAAAAAAAGTAATCTGAAATAGATTCAGTTACACAAGAGAAGGGTTTGTTGTAATTATCAAAACAAGCCTTCGAGATTCTGTTTCGGATTTGTGTTAACACAGAACCAAGGCGCTTCACTTTATTTTGGCCCATGGACACCTCTGAAAATCTGACGAAAGCTATGGACTCTCTCCCTAGAGAAACAAACCTAGCATGCAAAATTTAGTAAGCAATTTCAGAAGACTTATAGAGTTCAAAAGGCTGACCATGAACCAGTTTAAGAATTCTGGTGATAGATATAAGAAAATTGCCTCCAAGCAATTTCAGAGGATTCATAGAATTCAAAAGGCTGACCATGAACCAGTTTAAGAATTCTGGTAATAGAGAAAATTGCCTCCAAGAACGCTAGCAAGACAGGTCCACCTTGGCCAAGTGGCGTATGCTCTTTAAACTTTCAATCTCATCCTCTAAAATGAGGACATTAATAGTTTTTAGCTGATAGGGTTGTTGTGAGGATAAAATGGGATACTGCGTTTGAAACTCTTAGTACAGTACTTGGCACATAGTAAATGCTCAACAAATACCAACAAATAATAATTATATTATTAACAATAATAAAATGATGGTATTTTATTATTAATATTTTTATTATTAATATTATCATTATTATTGGTGAGACCTACAATTTGTTATAATACTTTCCTTTAGCAGAGCAGGGTTTGTCCAGTATTTTATAAATGATTTCCTGCCTTGTGGGTTTTAGTTAAATACACAAATGATAACAGAGAATTGTTTAAAAATGTGCAGCTGAACTTGCGTAATTCCAGGGTTGTTGTCTCAGGTCTTAGAACAGGGGGGTATTTGGTGTAGACAGAAGGGGAGAAGAGTCTATTTTCTCCCTTTTCCTGGGTACAGGCACATTTAGAACAAGAGCAAAATTTGTCTCGTGAACCACATGTGGGATTTTAAAAAACTCTCACTGATCCAGTAACTGCAACCTCTGGGATTTCAGTGTAAGTTTTGCCCTGAACCTGCAGCATTTTGGCCATTATTTTGCTGCACAAAATGAGTGACCTAATTTCCTGATGAAGCCCAAATGAAGGGTTTGGATAACAAACAGATTAGATATTTGGCATCTTTACAAACACAGTTAAAAGATTGAATACACAACAGAACTTAAAACAAATAAAACTTGCTCTTGTCTCCTGGGGCCCCAGAAGTTCTCCTCCAGACAGACGTCAGACTTCTCCCAATTAGAGCCCATCAGAAAGCCATCACATAGCAATTAAAACACAAACAAACTCACCCAAAGAATCTCCCAAGGACCATTTGCCAGTACCATGCTGTGTCCAGCTCCAGCACTGACAAGGCTGGGTTTGTAAGCTTTGCAGGCATCCCAACACTCTTCCTCTCTTATATAAGTTGCTTTATGGAGTCCCCAGTGCCTTCACATTCACTCTTGCCCCTAATGTTCATGAGGGTCTTGTGGCATATGGTGCCAGGTAAGTGGGCCTGCCTCAGGTTCTCTACCTTGTACTGCTTCCGCCCACCCAGGGAGGGCCTTTGCACTCGCTGTTCTCGCTGCCTCCTCAATCTTCCTGCCCTTTTCAGCTTCCCACCTTCTACTCATTTTCAAGGTCTTGGCTTGAAATATCCCTTTTTAGGGGCACCTTCCCTGGCTTCCCAGACTAGAGCAGGGGCTTTATAACACATGCCCATTGTTCCAAACTTTCTCTGTGCAGCACTTGTCACATCTTGTCATTGAATGTTTACACTTCTATTTGGCACTGTTGGTTTCTCTTTCTGGAGAGTGAACTCCACCAGGGCAGCCAGCATGCTTGCCTCACTCATCTCTGAATGCCCAACATGTAGCAGAGAGCCTGGCACATAGCGTGGTCCCCAGTTTGAGTGGATCAGTGAAAGACAGTGATGCTATCCTCATTTTACAGGTGAAGGAAGAGACCCAGAGAAGGACGTCACTTCTTAAGGCCACAGCCTATTAGTGGAATTGCTGATGCTTGAACCCAGGAGTCCTGGCTCTCAGCCATTTCTTTACACTCCTGAGCTACCCAGGAGCAGGGTTTTCTTGCCACTTCTGGGGTATATCATATTGAATCCTGGTGTCCCCACTTGGTGAGGGTGTCCAAGGCCCAGATCTCAGCAGTAGCAGAACCCCCACAAGACACCCACAGCCCAAGTGAGCTTGACTCTAGCACTGCTTGGCCTGGTCCCCCTCATTCCAGGATCACTTAGCATTCTTTGAGGCAAGTCCTTGAAGGCCCTGCAATTACTCCCACTCTCCCAGGAGCCAGGAGGAGAGGGATGGGGATAATTAATGAGACGGTGACAGGCCTCTCTTCATTACTAAGAATATCTCCCACCCTTGGAGGCATTTCCGCTGTAGGTTTAATGGTGCATTCTCTCTCAGGATCTTAAAGCTGTGCACTTTACTTCCTTGCTTAACCCTTTCAGCATCTGTGGGAAGCTGGACGAGTGAAGGCACTAACCTGTGAGGCTGTGAGCTCCATGAGGGCAGGGCCTTTGACTGATTTGCTCACTGCCACACCTTCAGTTGTGAGAACAGCAGCAGGGATGCAGTAGACGCTCAATAGATATTTGCTAAATGAATCAACTGGGAGCTTCCCATGTGTCAGGAAATTACTACACCTATATCTCATAGCAACTGTTCTCGGTCTATTTTACACATTAGGCAGCCAAGGTTCAGAGAGTTAAGAGACTTGCCCAAGGTCAAAAACTTAGTAATCAGTGGAGCCAGGATCCCTGCTGAGGAACTATGGGTCAAATCACCAAACACGGAAAGACTAAGATTAGGAATTCAGGCAGGGAGGCAAAGATGTGGTTTACTCTAGTGATATCCAGGTAGGGATGAGAATGGGAGGGCAGTTTCAATACTAGGAGGTGTGTTCACCAGGGAAGGAGGAGAGGAATGTTGTGCAACAAATTTTCAAGCCAAGTGCAAACTCCAGGTTCCCATGGCAGTCAGGATGAAGGTATGGTGCAGGTTGCTGAGCCTCGTAACACTGGGTCCTGCAGTAGGAATCACTCAAGAACCCAGGCAACGAAGGATTGGTGTGCACAGTAAGGGGCAGGGACCGGAGTATCAGGCAGCGCCTGGGTCCTGGGGGTAAAATGGAAAGAGCCCTGGAGGGAACTGAAAGGCCAGGCCCTGCTCTGCCCCTACATGCTCCCATTCTCACACAAGTCTCTTCCTTTCTCTGGGTCTATTTTCCCCATCTCTGCAATGAGGGTTGGCACTTTACAGTTTAGAGTGACTCTGGGATCCTTACGCCTCCAGCATCAGTTCATATAAGTAAGTAGACAGCATCTTAGAAATGGTCACTTTGTTTAACCTAACATAGGAATTCCTGCTCCAGGATTCTTAGCAGATGGCACAAGTTTCTGTTGGGTAGCTCTAGGAAAGTGGTTCTCCATTGAGGATGATTTTGACCCCCTGGGGATATGTGGCAATATCTGACACATTTTTGATTGTCAGTGGGAAGAAGCACATGGTTGGCATCTAGTGGGTAGGGACCAAGGATGCCACCAAATACCCTACAATGCACAGGACAGCCCACAGTGTCACCAGTGCTGAGGCTGAGGAAATCGGCTGTAGGCACAGGGGGACTCATTGCATCTTGAGGGAACTCACGGCTGTGGCCATTGTGGTTAGGACAAGCTGATACTGACACACTCCCTGTAACTGCTGCCCTGGCCTTATCTACTTGGAGGAAGGGCCCTAATTCCTTCTCAAGACGGCTATCCAATCACAGCGACTCCACCAACGACATTCACCTGTGGAGGGAGTACGCATGGGCCAGTGTCAGTGTTGGGGGACCAGTGCCAGGAGCACAGGACCTTAGGGAGGAGGCCAACAACTCTCATACAAGCTGGAGGGGACAAGGGGCAGACAGAGGGCTGTGGGGATGTGGGGAGAGGGGACTGTGTTAAATTGTGGGCGGGGTTGGGGGAATCTTGGGTGTCTATGAAGCATGTAGTGACTGAACTGGGTCTCAAATGATAGGATTTCCAAAGAAGGGCACAGGAAGACAAGATAAAGGGCCACGAGTTCATTTCAAGGCCAAACAAAGTCTTGCCACAAGGCCCAGTTCATCCACCCTGCTCGCCTCCCAGCTGCATCTCACCTCCATCCGCACCCTGGCCACACAGGCTCTGCTCGCTCTCATGCACTCACCATTTCTTCACCCACCTCAGAGTCTGGCAAGCTCTGTCCTCTCAGTTTGGTGCATCCTATTCTGCGTTTTGTTCAGTGCTACAGTCTGGATGTTTGTGTGTCCCCCACATCCATATGCCAAAATTCTAACCCCCAAGGTGATAGTCTTAGAAGGTGGGGTTTTTCGGGAGGTGATTAGGTCATGGGATCAGTGCCCTTTTAAAAGAGGCCCCAGAGGGCTGCCTAGCCCCTTGCATCATGTGCGGACACAGAGAGAAGGTGCCATCTCTGAGAAAGTGGGCCCACATCAGACACCACATCTATTGGACCCTTGGTCATGGACTTCCCAGCTTCCAGAACTGTGAGAAATAGATTTCTGCTTATAAGCTGCCCTGTCTGTATCTCAGTCTGCTCAGGTTATAACAGCCCGGATGAACTACAACACCAGTTAACACCTGCTCATGGTCTGGATCTCAGCTCCTGGCCCTTCTTCAGGGAGCCCTCCTGGATACTCCTCCTACCCCGTTATGTGCTCTTGAAGCCCCACACTTCTCTCCTTCATAACACTTATCACGGCTGACGTTTATTTGTGTGATTATGGATTAATGCCCATCTCCTTCAGGGGACTGTAGGGCTGGGTGAGCCTCACCATGGATGCTGGCACAGAGCCTGCACATGGCAGGGCTCAAGGAATAGTCGTTGAGTGGATGAATAAATGATCAAAAGTCGGTTTTGGCAACTCAGGTGTCAGGTATGTTCAAGGCTACAAAGGAAGCCTGGGACCTCCGCAAGATTTTAAATGCTAGGCTGAAGTGTTTGTAGCTAAATAGGCAGACAGGGAGGGGCCCCAAAGAGCAGAGCAGTGCCAAGAGCACGTGATGCCCTGGGATGGTGGCCTGGGTGGAGGGTAGAGGACTGAGCAGAATCTGGAGACTAATTAGGAGACTGTTGTAAGAATCCTGGGGTAAGAAGGCTGGGAAGCAGCAGAAGGAAAGCAGCTCTGGTTAGCTTTGTGGGGACGACTGACACTCCTCATTCCTCTGTGCATTCTAAGAGTCCCTGGGAAGCCCCGAGCAGCAGCCTGGCATGAGGCTGTGAGATGTGGGGAGAAGGAGGTGGAGTAGAGGCTGTGATGCTATAGACACTTTGCAACCCAGGCATCCCTCTGAGGTTCTCTGACCCCTTGGCCCTGTGCAGCTCAGCTTTCCACCCCCAGGCAGAGCCAGGAGAGTCTGCTCAGAGCACTGCCAGGAAAGCAGGCCAGCTGGACAGCGGGTGGAGGTGCACAGAGACGGAAGGCAGATTACATGTCACTTCATATTAGCTACACCGGCAACCTTCCCGATCCACCCAGAGAGGGGCCAATTAATTGCAATTCTGAGGACAAGCCAAAAGCCAAGATAACACTGAACCTGAAGGAGACTGCATCTCCTTTCCAGTCATGAGCAGATCGGAAGGCCTTACAGAGGGTCAGATTTGCTTACCTGTGAGGTACATCTCCTCTCCTTCGGTGAACATCTGGTGGCAGCGTACACACCTGGCACAGGTTGGGTGGTAGTGCTTCCCTCCTGCCTATGGAAATGAAGAGATGAAGCAGGAGGTGAGAGCCAGGGCTGCTGTCTAGCGGGGCAAATTGGGTTTCAATCTTCCCTGGGTACGTTAGTGTTGTTCGCATCTTCATGGCCCTAAAGTCGGTTGGAGCTACCCAAGGGAGTCCACAACCATCTAAAAGCCCAGCCAGGAAGCTTCCTGATTCATTCCATTGGTCCCTGATGGCAGTTCAGGGGACTTCCCTGAATACCTGCTCTTCTATTCTGACACTGGGAAGGACCCTTCAGAGGCCACTGGTCCAACCTCCTCATTTCCAGAGGAGGAAACAGGCTTGCTTTGAGGACATTCCAGCATTTCCCCAAGTGAGGGGCCCTTACCACCAATGTTACATGAAATGATTTTAAGTGGTACATGAACTTGGGATTTAATAACATTGGACCAATGGAAAAAAAAAAAAAAAGATCCTTTCAGTCCTCTATACATTCTTCTGATTTTGTCAAGGAGGAAGTACCAGTTCGGTGCTCATGTGTCTTTAACATCTATCCAAAACTTACGAATCTGCCTTTTAAAGAATGAGAACAGGTGTGAGGCTTGGAACCTCCTCGTGCAGTAGAATCTAGCTAGAACTCTATTTTCAGGTTACATGCAATATGGCAAGTGATACTGGCTTTCCTGTTATGTCGTATATAAGTTTTCTTACATATAAGGGGGCCAACTTCAAGACAACTTAAAGTATTATGGAAGAATGAGCACATGAGGCTCACAGGCATGGCAAAAATTGTGAGACTGGCACACAAAAGACAGATTTTTAGAGCTCAGTGGGTGATTTACGACCCACTGTAGAACCCCAGATCCCCATACCAGTCCTGTAAGTCTTGCACCTGGGTGTGTCCAGCCCTACCCCAGCTCACCCCAGTGTGGCTTTGGTGAGTGCCTTTCCCTATTTTCACTTTCCTTCCCCATCACTATTTAAATTAAAAATGAAAATAATTTGCAGCTGCAAAGACTTCCATGAGGGGAAGAAACAGCCCCTGAGAAGGGTGTGCCTCAAGGGTTCACCGCAAGCCAGCAGCATGTTGGGTCCAGATCTGTGTGAGCCAGTCACCAGCTCAGCACTCGCTTCTGGAGTCACAATTCTGACACCAAAATCCCAGCCAAGAGGGCTTGTTGTAAAAGGGACCTTGAGTGGCGGCTCCAGCATTTGTATATGCAGGAGCTTGGTGCAGCAATTGGGCTGGCAGGTGGGCCTTGTTTGAAGAAATATTTTGCAACATCAGGGCAGGGTTTTCTTTGCGGGAGGGTAATGCCCAGGGGAAACTGATGGATGTTAGGGGTTCTTAAAGGTCCCTGTCCAAGCCGTCACTTGATGTGATGCTAATGGGTTCCTTCCAATTCAAAAATTATAATTGCATAATAAGAAGACCTATTTCCAAAGTTAGGTGTTTTTTTTTTGTTTGTTTGTTTTTTTAAATGTGGGGGCAGTGGAAGATTGCTGAGACGGGCTTGCCTATTCTGGAGATATTCTCTCTATCCTAAAAACTTAGCAAGAATGTAGGAAAGGCAGATTTTTACAAAAAGAAAAAAATCTCCAATATTCCTTCTTTCCCCCCGTTTGTTTATATGGCCTCGTACCAATGAGACAGTGTCCTTGTCATCATCAAAGCAAATATGTTCAAACTTTTGAAGGAGCCTGCTAATTTCCCAAGCTGGAATGTGTGGGACTGATTCCTTTGTACCATGACAAGGATAATCGGTTTAATTAGCAGCCTCTTCCTACTCTGTGTCTCTTTATCATTTTGATTATAGACCTGTTTTCCAGTGTGGCAACAGCGCCTTGGCAAAACTGAAGCCTAGCATTTTCCTAAATGTCATGCCCCACTACCTCGCCCCAGCTGAAAGAGGCTTCATGCCCATTTCAGCACCCCCAGTCTTGGATGGTGTTGAAAACGGTTTGAGCAAAGGGAGGTTAGGGCAGCCAGCACCCAGAGTAAGCAAAAGCCACGTCAGCTAGCTGAGATGAACCATTTTGTCTATTAGTGAACTGTAATCAGGAAAACAGTAAAGAAAAATGGCAAAAAATTGGTACCTCAAAACAGAGCCCTATTTGAGAGGACTGAAAATGGCAAACCAGGTTCAAAAATGTAGCAACAAGTAACAGGTTGTGGTCATTTTTGGTGAGGAAACAGACAAGGGTGGAAGAGTGACAATGACAGTCATTGAGCTCTGTCACTGAGGAAGGGACCATGGGGTGGCCTAGGGAGGAAATGGGAAGGGACAGGATGAGAAGAGAAGGAGAAACAATTTAATTGAATGCCTGCAGTGTGCCTGACGATGTGCTGGGCTCTGCCTTGGGCCACTGTTGTTCCTGCATGGCCATCATTCTTTCCTTCTTCTTCCAGAAATAGTCCCAAGCCTTTCCTTGGTGGGGCTACCTCTCCTCCATATCAGTCCACAGGGTTAAGTAGTGCTGACCCCACCAATGAGCATATTCCAACTTTGTGGGCACAGTTAGCGGTCCAAGGATGGGCCTGAGATTGTCCAATGAGAGTTAGTTCCAGAATGCTTGCTGAGCTATTAGAAAAGAGAAGCTCTTTTTTCCATTGGGGATGCCGGCTGATAGAATCTAAGCCTGGGGCAACTGGTGTCCAACTTTCCCATCACCAAGAAGAACCTCCTGAGAATAAACTCAACCTGGAAGAAAGTAAGCCAAGATGGCTGGGGATTCTAAATGATTTTCCTTAAGCACTGGATCCAGCTCCTGGGCTTTTTGTTATGGAAGCTGAGAAACTTCCTTTCTGTTGCAGCCCAAAAAGTCTTGACTAGCATGTTCATTAGGAATTAAATGACAGTAGTATTGTCTATTGATAGATACAGACTAAGAGGACATATCTTGCTTAAGGCTTCGGGGCTAGAAGTGGTAAAATCTGAATTCAAGTCTGTTTTACTGCAGCCATGTCTACTTCCTGACATCATGCTAACTCGAAGGCCCACGAGTGGCTGAGAGCTGTGGGTATCAGTGTGGATATAGCAGCCTGGAGTCCTAGATTTTAGCTCTGTCTCTACCAGAAGTGCTGCTTGTGACCTTGGAAAAACACTGCATGTCTTGGTCTCACTTTTCTCATCTGTAAAATGAAGAGGTTGAAGTAGTTGATTGCTAAAAGTCTCTTCCAGCTCTAAGAAAAAAAAAAATCAATAAATCCAAGATGCTAATGGAGCCTTGTAGAAATGGAATCAATGGAAACTCAGTCACAAGAGCTGCCTGGGAGGAACAGTCTACCACAACGCTAAACAACGATAACTCTCGGGGAAACGGCAGCTGCCACCAACAGGATTTCAAAGCAGCTTGGAAATGCTGAACAAATTCCCATCTGCGGCCCCATCTGTAATCTAAGTTCTTTCTTTCTGGAAAGAAAAGTTTCCTTTTGTGATATTTCCCACTCCATTGACCCTTCAACCTACTACATTCTGGATGCCTCTTCCCCACCGTTCTGCAAAGCCAACAAACGACTCTTCTGAAGGTGACCTTTCCCACATCCAACAGCTTTTCCGCAGCCCGCGCAGTCCTTCACTGCTCTACAGTTTGACCAACACTCTGACCTCGCCATGTTTTCTGAAGCTCTGTCCTTTCACTGAATCCCTGATTCTCCTCCTATATCTTCCTCTGCTACCTCCTCAGTCTCTTTCTGAGTAGCTCTCACTGTAAGCAGCTGCTCACCAAGGTTGGTGTCAGCATCCTTCCTTGCTCTCTTTCCTCTGTCTTGGAAATCCTGAGTGGTGCTATTATTCAAAGCCTCGTGTTTATAAGATTGGCTCCTCCAGGCTGAGCTTTGTTCCTGAGCTCTGATACATATTTCTTTTCTTTTCTCATTTTTCTTGCCTCGGACAGGATCTTGCTCTGTTGTCCAGGCTGGAGTGTAGTGGTGCAATCTCAACTCACGTTGCTCCACCTCTCAGGCTCAAGGGATCCTCCGGAATGGCTAGGACTACAAGTGTGCACCACCACGCCTGGCTAATTTTGTTTTTTGCAGAGATGAAGTCTCACTATGTTACCTAGGTTGGTCTTGAACTCCTGGACTCAAGTGATTATCCTATCTTGGTATCCCAAAGTGCCGGGATTACAGGTGTGAGCCACCGCTTCCAGGCTCTGATCCGTATTTCTGACTGCCTTCTGGAAATACTCCTGGGACTTCAATCACAACTCATCCTAAATGGTACTTGCCATGTTTCTGCCAGATCAGCTTTTTCCCCTGTCGTCCCCAGTTCTGCCAATGACACCAGGCTTCCTATCCCTCAAAAATAGGTAATTCTCTGGTGCAACTTTTAGCTGCTTCTTCTTCAATCCTCATGTCTGCAAGCTGCCCCTCAGTTGCAGAGTGACTGGAATTCTACTTCCATAGGGCTGGGCACAAGGGTGGCTTCCCTCTTCATTGCTACTGTACCTCTTGAGTCCTTCCTGCCTGGGTCATGCAGGGGCCTCCTCACTCGTCCCTTCCCGCTTCCTTCCTTCAAATGTAGCCTGTGTACATTATCACGTCATCCTCCCGGAAGCCCAGTTCTAACCAGGACGTTCCTGCCCAGTCTCTCCACAATGCTCCCTTGCCCAGTGAGTCACATGTAAACTCCACCCTGGTATCTCAGGCCCTCAGAAACCCACCCCCAACAACCCTTCCTGGACTCATGCCTTGTCCTCTGCATCGCACTCCTTACGGCTCTCTGGAGATGCTTAAATGTTTCCCAGCACTGTTCATTTGTTTATATCTCATTGTCTCTGACTCTCCCCATCAATTCTCCACATAATAACCAGAGAAATCTTTTTAAAAACATGATCTTATCATGTTAGTCCTTGGTTTTAAACTCTCCAATGGCTTTCCATTGCACGCAGTATAAAACCCAAACTTCTAAACATGGTCTACAAAGTCCTACATGGTATGCCATATATGATATACTCCTATATTTCATCCTCCGCTACCCTCAATTTGTAGAATTCAGCCACACTGGCAGACTGGGTCAGCTATTGTGAGCAGAATCATTAATTCAGCCAAATCTGGACCCTTGGTTGTGGTTACCATGAGTGCTGTGTTGAGAAAAATCCTGCAGCCACAATTCTGTGTGGGTTCTCTGTTTTTGAATGGGTCAAGCTCATTCTTCCGCTATCTCTTCCCACCTCAGGCCCCTTCAGGGATGGCTCTTTCAAACTCAGGGCTCTGCTTCAATGCATGCCCTCAGGGAGTTCCTTCCTGGTTGCTACATCCCCTCCTGCTGAGTCCACATGTGGCAGCAGAATTGTTCTCAACAAAGCACTCATGGTAACCACAACCAACTGGCCAGATTTGGCAGAATGAATGATTCTACTTACAATACCTGATCCAATCGGATCCTCTAGCTATTGTTAGATGGAAAAACTGGGGCCTAGAAGTGCAAAGATACTTACTCAAAATCCAAGCAGGAGTTAGCAGTAGAATCAATATTAGAGCTCAAATATTCCTGTTAGGCTATTATTTTTCCTTTCCACTGAGCTCTTCCCTGTTTCTAATTCATCAAGGTGGGTGGTCCCAAAGTATAGGAAGATAGCTTCTAGACCCACAGGGTATAGGAAGAAAGGCCAGAAAGACCAGTGCACAGGGGCTCAGCAGGGCCTCAGCAAAGGTGTTGCAGATTGTCTGTCACTGCAGAAGGAGTCGTACATTGAAGGCTGGGGAGAGGCGTTGCCATGGTGATGGACCCGCCAAAGAAGGGCTTAGGGAGCAAGCTGCTAGACAAGCTGACTCTTAAATCAGCACATTACCAAATACTAAAAAAAAAAAAAAAAAACATAAAAAAGACTTCCATTCTCCGGCAGGGCTGGGAGGAAAATCCTAATGTCACTCTCTAGAAATCTGTCTGGGTCCGAATCAAAGATACAACTAATTTTCCCAGCACACTATTTTTTGAACCAGGAAGAATTTTGTCCACCTTCTCATTTTGGGGTTTCCCAGAGATCTCAGCAAGGTTATCTGCTGAAGGTCATGTAGCAAGCAAAGGTGGAGGAGGCAAACACTATAGAAAAAAAGGTGTGGGGTGACTTTCTCCTTCTGTGATGACTTTTTGGAGGCACAGGTCACCCTGCCACATCTTCACTGTTACTTATACCCACTCACCTCCAAGACTCTGCCACTGATGTATCGGTCACAAGTCTCACATTTAATGCCAAACTGGGCGTGGTAGTCAGACTCGCAGTAGGGAACACCATCCCTGCAAGAAGAAGTTCACACAGGATGAGGAAGCTAGAGAGGATCAGTGAGGGTGCGCATGGCAGTTAGATTCAGGACCTGCAGCCTGTGGTGACTGAGCCAAAGTTCGATGCTCCTCCTTTAATAAACAATTTCATCTGTATGAAAGAATCATCCGACTATGCTCCCAGATCAGTGTACGACAGGAAGCCTCCTGGGACCACCTCCCGTGTGCTCCATTTTTACCCAATGCTTATCACTTGGAGGACAGTGATAAGATTGTTATCTTTTATTCTTATACTACCCCCTGTGACTAATAGTCACTAACATTTCTTGCTGGTGTGTGCCGGGCTCTTTGATGGTGTTTGATGACAATCCTTTGAGTCAGAATTATTAGTATCCCCATTGTGTAGGTGAGAAAACCGAAGCATAGAGCACTTTAGTAACTTGTCCCAGGCCACTCAGGATGACCTAGAGCTGGGATTCAAACCCAGGTGGTCTGGTTTCTCACCCAGGTTGTCATGAGGATTAAAGGAGATGGGTCTGGTGTACCCTAGGGCTCAGGACAGTGCCTAGCCATATTGAGTACTCAGCAAATGGCAGCTGGAAGTCGCCATGATTGCTGAGAGGGGGTCTTTGAGGAGGACATTTGGTTCTCAATTCTCTAGGACTGATGTAGAGATAATTGGGGGCATCGGAGAGCTTAGCTTAGCTTCTGGGCCCTGCCTCGCTCTAATGACCAAGTCTGAACTCTGAGGAGAGAGAAACATTTCTTTCACTTTTGGGTGTTAAGAGAACTTGGCTCAGACACTGAGAGACCTAAAGGAGAGGCACATCACTTTTCCATCTCGAAGCTGTTGCCCTGTTGAGGTTGCTGGGGGTCCACCCTGACAGAAGCAGCAGTGAGGACTCCTATCTGACCAAGGTCTGGAGGTGTGACTGTGCCCACAAGGCAAGGACTTGTTTGTGAGCCCTTGAGACAAACCTCCCCCAACACTTTCAACTCCTCCCTTGCTCAATCAGGTTCTCACTCTGTGGGTGCAGGAGGATAGCTCTGCAGGGAGAAAAAGTCATTTGTTAGAAGGTGGATGTGATGAGCCAACAAGATTTGAGTATAAATGCCAACACAATCTCTTTTGGATCCATTGTTGGTGAGGCCTTGGGGAATTAGCAATACACAATTCTAAAAGAGGATGGTAAAATGAGTATTTACTGGGCACTTATTGGGTGCTAAGCACAGATCTCTGAGCCCTTACACAACCCTTTGGGTAGATTATCTTCTCTCCATTTTTATAAATGAGGAAACTGAGACTCTGAGCAGTGGAGTCCCTTGCCAAGGTCACACAGGCTGGGCTTCTACCCTCGGCATCTGATGCCTGAGCCAGTGCCTCTGAGCCCCTGCCACTCTGCCAGCAGCCAGGTAAGGGGCCCAGAGCTAGGCTGGAGAGATACCAGGTGTGGTAGGCAATCTGGGCTGGGCCTCCTTGAGAGGAGCTCTGAACAATCCCTTAAGTCCCTAGAGAATTCTGATTTAGGATTCTAGACTCAAGCACTCCTGGCCAGCAACGTACTAAAGGCACTCCTTGCTTGGCAGGCATAGAGGGGAATGCCAAACTCCTGCTAGCATGGCATTGAGAGCTCTTGGTGATGTGACCTCAGCTCACCTATGCAGCCCAGGATCTGGCTTCACCTGGGCACATATTTGAGCTCCTATACAGGATGGAGATTCCAACACTCACCTACCACCCTGGCCTTGCCCAGGCTGGCCACGCTGCCTAGAAACTCTCCTTCTTTGCATTTTTGAGTCTTACTCCCACCTTCCATGGAGCTCTCAGAGATTCAAGATTCTACTTCATGCTAGTTAGTAGTCATCTCTTTTTTCTCTGAATATTCACAGCCCTTTACTTGTTATCTTGGACACAGGCAGGTGTTGTTTGGCCAGCATCCATTTCCCCTTCTGCTGGTAATAGTACCTCACCTGGATTTCCCTCTGGAAGCCACCCCTTCCCAGTTGAGGTCCCTGTGGGTCACCAGGGGCTGCTCTCTGGCTCTAGGGTTCAGATCCTCTGGGTCACTGATTGGTCAGGAATGGGTATGTGACCTAACAGTAGCCAAATCAGAAGTAGCCCTGGGACGTTTGTTGGAGTTCCTGGGAAGGAGGCCACTTCCTCTGCTAGGCTTGGTATGAAAGCCTGGAGTGTTAGCAATCTTCTTTGCTAGCACTTGGGGAGGGCCAGGCTGAGAACTAATCCACCATGAAGACAGCAGAGAAAGACAGGGACAGAGAGAGAGAGAGAGAAAGAGAAAGAGAGAGAGAGAGAAAGAGAGAGAGAAAGAGAGACAAAAAGATAGACAGAGAAAGACAGAGACTTCTGAAGTACTAATGACATCCTTAAGCCCCTGGATTCCTCCATGCCTGAAGCCAGTGTGCCTCTGGCCTTCCCATTTCTGTGAGTTAATAAACTCCTATTTTTGCTTTTAGTTGAGTTGGAGTTGAGTTTTCTGTCGCTTAGGATCAAAAAGGTCTTAAAGAATAAAGCTTGTCTGGGCTCCTGATCACACATTCTCTGGTGTCATAATTCTTCATGAATGCAGCATATGTTTCCCGTATTAGAATACAGCGTCTTGACAGGAGAAGCATGTGCATTACAGTTCTGTGTGCTTGCCACTGTCTGGCATCAGGCCAGAGAGTAGCATCTAGAAGCATCTGGGGTCATGTGGTATCAAAGCTGTGACAAAGGGTCTGTGCTGATGATTGCTTTTAGGTACTTGAGTATATAAATGTGGTTCCTGGGGCCTAGCAACAAGGGGACGCTTGTCTAATACCACAGTGTGTGGGTCACTGGAGGTTGGCCTCTCTGGATACCTGTGCACCCATCACCTCCTCTCGTTTCCATTAAATTCATTCAGCAACTATATTACTGACTGTGGGTCAGGCGTGGCTCTCAGGGCAGGGGATATAGCAGTGATTAAAACAAAGCTCCTGTCCTGGTGGGGACAGAGATTAAACACTATTATTGGAGCAAGTTATTTACTCTCTCAAGTCTAAGTATTCAGGGGGGATAAATTCGTCAAAGGGGCAGTTATGAGGATTTAAAGTGATACAAAGTGGTGAGTTCCTTCTCCATAATTAAAGCACAATAAATGGTAGGTAGTATTACTAGCATTATTACAAAGTTACCAGGGATAAATATGTAATTATCAATGGTGGCAGCCTGTGTGAAGGAAACAAACAAGGTACTCTGAGGGCCCAAAATGGGGCAGTAAATGAGAGACGGCCAGAGGAGAAGGCATGGGGACCAAGACCAGAAGGGAGAGAAGGGCCGGCAGGTGTGTGAGGAACAGGGAGGGTGTCTCGGGCAGAGGGAACCCCCTTGGGAGGGTCCAACAGGGGAAAGAGGCTACTGGGAAAGATGCCATTTGGCCAGAGTGCAGCAGCAGATGGAAAGGAAGGGAGACGATGCTGGAAGTGGGCATGGGCCCGATGGGGCAGGCCCCACAGAATGCAGATGCCCAGGCAGCTGGGGCGGGAGCGGGGGGACCCACTTGCTGATGTACTCCCCGGTGAGGATGACGCTGCAGGTCTGGCACTTGAAGCAGCTGACGTGCCACTGCTTGTCCAGAGCCAGGAGTGACTGGCCGTGCTTGATCTCCTCCTTGCACCCGGCACAGTCTGCAGAGACAAGAGGACACTGCTGAGCAAAGCACCCTGGGCCGTTTGACCCCTGCTATCTCAGGCTCATGTTGAGGAAACCCCTCCCTGAACACCAGTGTTCCCATAGTTGCTCCCACCCTGACACTGGCAGCTGCCCAGAGGCTCTCCCAAGGGAGAGGAAAGGCCACTGGAGCCCTGGCCTCTTGACAAGGGGTCTTGGTGTAGGGGAGAAAGAAAGACCTCCCTGCTTGTCATCAAGACCACATTGTTCACTGAAAGTGGACCCTGCGCTGCTTCCAGCCCTCCTCAAATTGCTAACTAAGCTCTGCTGCTGTCCATGACCTTGCCATCTGCAGTGTCAGCATCACCTGGAAGCTGACAGCGTGCAGCATTGCAGGCCCCACCCAGACCTCTTGAATTTTAACAAGACCTCCGTGCAGAGTAAAGTTTAAGAAGCACTGCTCCTGGGGTTGGGCTAAGTATACATTTTTTCAAACTCTTAGGCTATATACTCAATGGCAAGGGCTGTGTTTATATTTTGTGGTTAAATCTATTCCTTTGCCTAGCACAGTGCTCAGCCCATAACAGGAACTCAAAGCATATTTACTGAAGGTGTATGAATGAATGGGCCTGATGGTACCCAGGCAACAAACAGAATTTCCACGCCCACCCCTTCCCCATTGTGCTTCACACATTAAACATGTGCCTTCCCAGGTGGCAAGGATTATAGGGTCTGATAAGACTGTCCCAAACCAGAAAGGTGCTCTCACTCCCTGTCATGGTCACCCTGGAATGTGAGTTGGGGCCAACAGAATGTGGGCCAAGCCTAGCATCAGCTTGTTGCTCAATGAATGTCTGGAGAGGGTCCGGAAATGGAGCCAACATCCAAGGCACTTGGCAACTGCTGGGAATTCAGGCCTAGCCAACCGGATGACCCACTTTGGAGGAGGAAAGGGTCATGGGGAAAAGTTGACCAGAGGAAAAACTTCTCTGTTGGCTCCATAAGACAAATGCACACTTGGGAGTAGTGAGGAGAGCAGAAACTGCATGTAAAGTTAGGGGATGCTGGCTGGACAGCCCTCACATCCAGCTGGGAGACTGTCCTAAAGAAAAGATGATGTGTCTGCAAATCTAGGAAGGGTGGTGGGTCCAGCTGGCTGTGTGGAGGGTCTGGGGCCCTGAGGAAGTGTTTGTATGAGTCAGTTCCCACACTACTCCGCCTCTTGGCTGTTGCCTGCCTTTCTAACATCCCTTAGTACAAATTGGGGGCAGAAAGGTCTCTACTTGCAAAACGCTTCAAGACCCAGGCCTTCAGATGGAGGTTGGGAGAAGAAAGAGTTTTGGGATTTATCTCTCTTCCTTTCTATTCTCCTGGGGTAAGTCTATAAGTCTACTTGCACCCCCTGCCCAATAATTAGACTCCAGAATGCAATAGCTTAGAGAGGTCAGGTACCCCCTTCTCTTTTATAGATAGACAGGGATCTGAAATGACTTGTCCATGCTCAGTATAGAGGAACCCAAGGACTGTAGACACCTGGTCAAGCTTTCTAGGCCACTAATACTGAACTTGTATCTCTGTGGGCCTCCCCAACAGGGCCTCAAAATTCCACGGGGGTTTGGAGCTCATAGAGTATTTGGTCAAACATCCACCCAATGCAGTAACCTACAGCATTCTTGACAAGTGGGCACCGCTCCTCTGCTTAATCACCTCCAGCAGTGGGCAGTTTAACCCCTCCTGAGGAAGGGGTGGTGAGGAAGTCCACTCTGCCCTCGGACAGGTATGATTGTCATGACTGTCTTCTTTATGTGGAGTGGAGACTTGACTCCTGTGACTGCTCCCATTCTTATGCATCAAGAATAATCTACCTCTTTTCCCATATGACAGTTCTTTCAAAGAATTAAAGACAACTGTAGTTTCTCTCTTCTTTATTCCTTACACTTTTTCTTGCTTGACAAGGTCATCCACTGATCAAATTCACTTGTGGATTCCAAGGAGACAGACATGTTATTGGCAAAGAACACAATTCTCCATTTCTTCAAAAAAAAACTTACTGCATAGCTGGATCCTTTCATGGCTACATTCTAGTAATGAAAATGAATCCTATCTCTTCAACTTTCAGTGGTACATCTGAGATGAATTTAGCCCCTTGAGTTGAGCTGTAGGAGATAGTACAGCACAGTGGTTAGAGGCTGGGCTGAGAGTTGGAGTGAGTGGTGGGAAGCTGGCCTAGGAGAGAATCCCAGCTCCTTCCCTTATGAGATGTATGGTCTCTAAGCCCAGACTTGCTCATCTGAATATCTTCCTTAAAACACTGGTGTGAAGGTTAATTAAAATCAGGCCCATTAGGCCTTAGCACAATGCTTGGCCCATATGTATCCAATAAGTGGTTGTTGTCATTATTATTTCACATCCTCCTGTTTTTAACCCACATTCTATGCATTACCCAATCTCTGTTCTGAAGCCAGGAGTGATAGTCCTTTTGTAGGGAAGCCTGCTGATTCTCTGTGAGAATTCTGGGATGTCTTCTCCATGTGGCTTTTCTTTTTATGTTATACTGCTGCTCCCCCATTATATCAGCTTCCTTTTTATTAGGACCTTTTCTCCCTCTTCTTCCTCCTTTTACTCTTGACCACCGGTGGAGCCTCAGGCATGCCACCAGGGAGCCCGTGGGTCTGGTGTAATAAATAGAATCAGGAAAACCACACCCTGTTCCAAGTTGGTGTCTGCAGAGCCAGCTGTCCACTCCTCCATATGTTCCTCTCGATTCCAAAATTACAGTCTTCAGCTGGCAGAATGTATGATGCTACCACCTGTTCCTCACAGATCCCTCAGTTATAAACTGAGGCCTCCTAAAGACACTAGACAGTCATTTTTATCTTTTTTAGACTGTGTCATTCATTCTATTTAAATCAGCAAAAATGAGTGGGTTTTGTGAGTCATAGCAAGCTCCGTACCTTGTTTTAGGGAACTAATCCAGGAAGACCAGACACTTCCCAAGTTGCAAGTCATGTCTCTGGTACAGGGTGTTAAGGGAATAGGATCTAAGGCCAGACTGGCTGGTCTCACATTCTAGTTCCATTATTCGTTATCTGGATGACTTTGGGCAAGTCATTTATGCTCACCGAGTCTCAGTTTTCTCATCTATAAAATAATTACTCTTATCTCCCTCATAGGGTTGTTGTAATGATTAAATGAAATCTTCTGTAAAAAACACTTAGTGAGGTGCTTGACAACAGTAATAATCTATGTTAGTAATGGTGATGGTGGTGGTGGTGGTATTGTTGGTGCTGACAGTGTTGGTGGTGATGATGACAGTGGTGATGGTGGTAATAATATTGGTGGTGATGGTGTTGATGCTGCTGTTGCTGGCGATAGTGGTAATAGTGGTGATTATGCTAGTGTTGGTGATGGTGGTGATTGTGTTGGTGGTGACAATGGCATTGATGGTGATGGTGGTGTTGGTCATAATGGTGATGAGGGTGGTGATGGTAGTGATGATGGTAGTGATCGTGTTGGTGGAGACACGGTGTTGGTGGTGATTGTGGTGGTGGTGTCAATGGTGTTGGTCATGATGATGGTGGTGATGGTGGAGAAGGTGATGGTGATGATGGTGGTGGTGGTGGTACTGCTGCTACTGCATCTGATTGTTCTCAATGAGGTTTTTGCAGTATTTGGCAACAGTAACAGTTAATCAGTGTTAGCAATGATGGTGGTTATTGCGGTAGTAATGATGGAGGTGGTGGTGGTGGTGGGGATGATGGTAGTGATCGTGTTGTTGGTGACAGTGGTGTTGGTGGTGATGATGGTGGTGGTATTGATGGTATTGTTCATGATGATGGTAGTGATGGTGAAGATAGTGGTGGTGATGATTGTGGTGACGATGGTAGTAGTGATGATAATGATAATGGTGGTGGTGTTAGTGATGATGATGGTGAGGGTAGTGGTGTGATGGTGATGGAAATGGTAGTGATGGTGGTGATGTTAGTGATGATGATGGTTATGGTGGTGGTGTGATGGCAATGGTAGTGATGTTAGTGATGATGGTGATGGTGGTGATATGATGATGATGGCGGTGGTGGTGCTGCTGCTGAGACTGCTGCTGATTCTTCTCACTGAGGTCTGTGCAGTGCCTGGAAATAGTAGCAGTCAATCAGTGTTTGCAATGATGATGGTTATTGTGGTGGTGGTGATGGTGATGGTGGAGGTGGTGGTGGTGGGGTTTCTGCTGCTACTGTTGCTGATTCTTCTCAGTGAGGTCGGTAAGGAAACATTTCTTCTTCCTGTGTTACAGAATTATTTTCTCTTGATTTTTCCTGAGTATTTTTCTTGGTCTCTTTGGAGTAGACACCGCTCCTAATTTTCCAAATTATCTTTATTTACTCTCCAGAGATGAAACGTCACACTTGTAGCTTAAAAAAAAACCAATTATTTTGTTCTTCTTTTCCTTTTCCATGATATGTTCTTTTTCTTAGCAATCTCTTAAACCTGGCTTTGGTTTCCTGTATCCCATGGGAGCTCAGAAGACCTTCCAGCACCCCATCTAGTCAGGAGCTACTTTGCATTTGCAGCATGAATAGTGACCACCTTTGGAGTAAATACCTCTGTAAAACATATCACGGATTGATGTCTTTACTTTGTGAGTAACAAGATAAGCTATAATACTAAGTATGCCCCCACTGGAAACTGCCCAGGTGCTCATTTTCTCCTCTTGACTCACTTTTTCCTCACCTTCTTCCACCTCCTAAACATCCAAATTATGGTGGACACATTTGGGAGCCTTTCTTTGAAAACACACTCACATGTGAGACTCCCACATTCAGTTGAAGAAATATCCCACCTAACACAGTAGGTGATAGGTGCAGCACAAATGCATACAGTAACACACAACTCAAACTAGGGGAAGTAACAACCGACCCAGCAGTCTTAATTGCAATCTCTTTTGGTGTGCTTTCTATACTAAACCTCCATGCCAATATCATCCCTCACTCTGTATTTATAGAGCATTTTATACATTGCAATGCATCCTAGTTTGATCCCTGAACTAATACATTTGCTTTCCCCAACACTCCTGTGAGGAAGATAGGAAATTCTATCCCTCTTTCATAACTGGGTAAACTGAGTCTCAGGGAGGCTTCGTGACTGCTTTGCAGCATGCAGAAGTTTGGCAGCCTCCCAACTCAGGCTCACTTCTCCCTCTCCTGCCTCACACATGGCCCCATCAGTCTCTGGGGTCCTCAGCACTGGCCACAGGGTCGTGGTCCCACATCCCAGCCTCCTTGTTTTTCTGTCACTCTGGATGATGCTTTCAAGGAGCTGTGAAGGATAACACTGTATGCACTCAGCCACCTTGACATGGAAACCTGGTTGGAGCAGCGATCTATTCTTGAGCATCATCAAGGACGCCAAAGGAAGGGCTGTGCATATTCCAGGAACAGATCCGATTTGGCTGAAAGGAAGAGCAGGCAAGGGAGGGAGCCTTCTCACTGTCTTTCTCCTCAGCTCACCACAGCTGGACGGACTCCAGGGAAGCCCCTGGGAGCTAAGCCCTGCTGACTCCGGGTGATCTCTGCTCACTCTCTCTGGCTGGATGCAGCCCAGCATGCTGACTCTGCTGGTACCATGGCCAATAGCACCCTGCACCCGCACAGTGATGCAGCACAGGAGGCTAATGGGTTTTCATTGATTCTCTTGTTGAGGCCAGTGAGAGTGTCATATAACACGAAAGAACACTGGAGCCTAGTGTGGCTTACCAAGACCCAGGGGGCCAGGTCTATGTGTGTGTGGGCACGTGCAGCAGCAGTCTGCCAAGGGCATCTGGGAACAATGATTTAGACATCTTATCACTAGGCGCACTTGAGTGGAATGGACATCCCACAAATTAGAATGACCATTCTGAGGCACGCTCCTGGTCCTCAGTTTCCCTCCAAATCTGTGGTTGATGATAAAACATAACATTCATCATGGCATGACAGATGCTTCCTTTATCCCTAGATGGTGGTTCTGAATTTCAGGAATAGCAAATGAATTACCCAGGAAGCTTACTAGGAATGTTGGTTCCTAGGTTCCATCCCTAGAGGTGCAGAGTGAGCCCAGACATTTGCATTTTTACAAGTCCCACAGTGAAGCTGATGCAGTGGTCTATGGGACCCTCTAAAAGGCACTAACATGGCTCTTGTGGTTTGCTCCCAGGGCACCCCATACTACCTCTTCTGTAAGCCATGTCTGCCAATTCTTATTAGTGGAGTCAGTAAAAATTCAGAGCCACTAGTGAAAAAACATTTGATCAGCCCTATTGAGGTATCCGTGGGACATAAGATCAGGAACTCAGCTTGTCCCAGAGGAGACATACCATGTGGAAAATATGTGGCACTGGCTACCACTGTTTATGGCCAGGCAGCCCCTCTTCCCTGTATTGTGCTTGTGAAACTTGTGAGTCTGGGCCACATACCAACAGGGTCATGATGCAGGAGGCCTCCAGGTTGCGAGCCTCTCCTACTTCCCTCCAGGCCTGTGGGAGCAGTTGGCAGTGCTGGGAAAGGGGAGCCCAGGGAGATCACACCCATGGACAGGGAGATACCCATGGGGAGGACTCACGGCTTGGTCCACGAATCTTGATGGGCTTACTGCTGGCCATGGACTGGGAGCACGTTTGGCACACACATTCTTTACCGCTGAAGGTCACCTTGTCTCCAATGGGGAAAGGCTTCCTGCAAGTGGGATGAGGGAGAAATTCAACACACCCTCTTCTGAGGGATTCTGTAGCTGACCACACATGTGCTCAAAGCACTTTGGTAACACATACAGCTTGACTTCTAGAGCACCACGCAAATTCAAATGCTGTTCACAGTGACAGGCCAACTAAACTGTTCAATTAGGGGCCTGGTGGCAAGAACTGGAGCCCAGTTGGGGTGTTTGTGTATTTTGGGCAGATCATGATGCTTATCTGAGCTTACATGTCTGGGTTGTAAGAAGCAGAGGTTACTAACTCCTCATATACTTGTTCTCTCTCCTGGAAGGACCTTTTCCATCCCAATTTGATCTATTCCCATATGTCAAGGATTCATTCAACTCCCAAACTTACCAAAATTTCTTCCTTTTACTACTCAGGCATTTTTCAAAATCCCCCTTTCCAATAGGAAGTTTGTAAGTCTGTAAATAATCTCTTCCTCTCCTCCTCTGGATTTATTCAGTTTCCATGGCTGAGGAGTCTCAAATTGGTACAGGCTCTGCCTCCCTAACTAAATTATGAACCGTGTACAGAATCCCCGGCACCACCACGCCCACTGTTGAGCTGCTCTCGCCCATGCAGTGGGATGCCTGTTATGAGGACTCTGAGCACAGCACCTAACATTGGCTCCAGGGGCTCTCTTGCCCTTGTATCAGCACTGTGGCACAATGGAGGGAGCACTGGGTCAAGAGTCGGGGGAGCTGTGTTCTTATCGTGGCTCAGCCACTACCTTGTGGTAGAAAGACATCGCATGATCTTGGGGAGTCACCTCATCTCTCTGGGGCTTGACAGAAACCTCATATTGTACCATAGGAACCCTCTGTGCTAACCTCTGATGGGTCTGGGATTCCAGGGCTCAGGGCTCAGGTTTTAAGAGCTGG
The DNA here is from genome assembly GCF_007565055.1 of Rhinopithecus roxellana. Taxonomy (NCBI): domain Eukaryota; kingdom Metazoa; phylum Chordata; class Mammalia; order Primates; family Cercopithecidae; genus Rhinopithecus; species Rhinopithecus roxellana. The sequence continues at coordinate 42,267,304 of NC_044551.1, forward strand.
GTAGATGAATGAATTCCATGAGAGGATTACGTTTTCTTACACACTGTGTCATTAGTCTCAATCAGAAACTCTAGTTTTTCTAACTGGTAAGTGACTGGTGGTTATTTTGTGGGGAAAATAATTAATCTATACATTCCTTTCCCAATTAAAAAAATACATATATACTTTAATCATGCTTTACTTATGAGGTAATCAGAGCTATCCATTAACATTTAATGTATTTGTGGGCAGGGCTGAGCTTTCTTCATTTTTTCATCTCCTTAATGTGTTACTTGGCATTCAGTGGAGTCTTAATGTACACTTGCTGAATTAACAAGTGATGGAGATGCAGAGGGTGAAGCAGGAGGCAGTGATGAGCTCTGCATCCCAAGAGATGTCCCGAGAGCAGGTAGATGACTATCATCATGATAATGAAAGGAATAATAAAAACAGACACTCTCACATACTGGTCACTGAGCTAATGTCTTTGCATCATTATCTCATTAATCTTCAAGAAAACTCAGTGAGGTTGGATTGGCTTTGACCTCCATTTTACTGGTGGAGAAACTGAGGCTTACAGAGGTGGGGGTCACTTGCCAGGGTCACTCCAATGGCATGAAGTGGTGCCAGGATGATGGAGGAAGGCTATAAACAGACATCTCTGTCCCACCTGTGGATGAGGGTGTGGGAGGCTGGGCCTGATCCACAGTTTCCAAACTGAGTTCTGAGAGACTCAGTGGTTTCTGTGGGGGCCTTTTGAGAGGAATTGGGAGGCTGAGTTTGGAGGTACAGATCCTCACTCTGCCTATCACAGGACAAACCAGTGTTTTAGCTCAGATTGTATTTTATAAGAAAGATTCAGATATAACAGTGTTTGAAAACCACTGGCCCATCAGATCCCTCCACACTTGAGGTTCCAGAAATCTAAATGCCCAGCATAAAGCTTGTACACCCCAGAATTTCCTGGAAAAAGCCAGGTATTCCCCTGCCCTGGGGGCTTATGCAGAGGGTCCCAGTCCCTGCTGGTCACCTGCTCACCTGCACAAGCTGCACACGAAGCACTTGGGGTGGTAGGTGCGGCCCAGGGCCGAGATGACTTCGCCTGTGATAAAGTCCCGGCAGCTGTCACAGCGGGTGCCATAGAGTTGCTGGTAGTCCTGTGTGCAAATGTACTCCTGGTTCTTGAAGAAGAAGCCTGACTGGGCCAGACCACAGCCACATACTTGGGGAAACAAGGAGGAAAACAAGGAGGAAAACAACGGCAGTTTGAGTGCAGGGAGGGTCTGCAAGCAGAAGGTCCTCATCGGGGGAAAGGCTGGTGTCTGACTGTGTCATGAGTGGCCACAGAATGGTAGCATGTCAGACTTTACAGGCCTTTGGGGTCAGTATTCCTTAAAGAATGAACAGTAGGCCACTAGCATCAGTATCACCCCGAGAGCTTCTTACAATCCAGATGCCTGGGTCAGAATCAGACTTCCTGGGACTGAGGCCTGGGTATCTGCATTTGAACAGCACTCCCCGACCCCGGTAGGTTGACTCTGATGCACACTAAGAAGCACTGAGAAGCATTCCTCCCAATACGCAAATGAAAAGTTTAATGCCATGCGGCTCACGCAAGGCTGCACAGCTGGTGGAAATATGAATGTACTAAAAGAATCATTCAGTTAAACATTTCCTGGGTACTTCCTATGTGCATGATTCTGTGCCAGGTGAAGAGCAGTGTGGGGACCATATGCTCCAAATCCCAACCTGGAGATACCTTCGGATGGCAATGGGATGGATGATTTGAAGTCTAGAATCTGTGCTCACCATAGCCATAAGGAGTGAGGGGCGTCTATTCCCAGGCAGGAATAATAAAACACAATCCCTGAATTTCAAAGACCTAAAAATGCTGCAGAAAGAAGATCATATAGAAAAAAATGTCCCATATCGCCGGTGACGGGCCACGGAGCCAGAGCAAGCAGTAAGGACTGTGAATGAGGTAGAAGGAGGAAGCCTTGTCGGTTGCAAGGGATCATGGGAGGCTTTTCAGAGGAGGTAGCATCTCAGTTGAACACTAAAGGAACAGAATGAGCCAAAGCACAGAGGCAGGAAGGTGCAAGTGATATTTGATTTGTGTGAAGGCTAGGCGTAGGGGTGGTGTTTGTAGGAAGTGGTGAGAAGTAATGCAGGAAACGATTGTTCAGACCAGTTGGAGGAAGGCCTGGATCCAGTTTAAGAAGATTAGGTTTTGTAGGATACTGAGGAGCCATGGATGTTTTTTTCCCTAGTTTAGAAAAATTTAGAAAAATATCTCAAACACATATAAAAATGGGAGAAGACTGTAATAATTCTCCATCACTCAGCTGCAAAAATGAGCAATTGCATTGATGGCTTTTGAACAGAGATGCAACAGGATTTTACAAGGCGTTTCATAAAGTCTCTTGGAATATTCTTTTGGATAATAGGGAGAAATAAATGTAGGACAAAATAGAAAAACAGGTAGATTTTTAGGTGTTTGAACAATTGAATTATGTGAGATCCACCCCGACTTAGAAATATGAGATTTTCCTGTAAGGAGTTAAGTTGTGACATGAACACATGATGGGCAGAGCAGAAAGATGCAAAATTTCTTCCAAGGGAATAAATGGCTCGCAGGGCCACCAGAACTGTAGTAACCCACTGAATGTACCGATCAGCTAAAGCAAGGATGTGCCAGCCAGGAAGGGGGCTGGTTAGCAATCAGTAGAAGGCAACTGGAGGGCCCATTTAAATCTTGTCACCAGCTCCCCTGGTTCTGAGGCTGCTGTCTGATGGACTGACTTTCCACCTAGATTGCCTCTGAGAGGCCAGGTGCTGGCCAGGCCACCATGAAACAGTCCAACTCAAGGTCACACCTCTTGTCTACATTGATGAACAGGTATTCTGGCTTTCTACATCAGTTTCCTGAGGACTTGGTTAGTACAAGTCAGCTTTCTCAAGGGCGATCAATGATGGGAAAACCAATAAGATAGTTACCGAGCCTGTAAGTCTGAAGAGTCAGCCTGGAACTGAGTGAAAACACCCCAGCAAATACTACCTCACCTTTAACAGAGAAAGTTGTTTCACAAAAGCAGCCAGCTTAAAAATAAGAGAGAGTGCCAGGTGAATGCCAGGAATATTTCATAAGCGTTTGTTCACCTTTGGGGACTGGAGGCTTAAGGGGTGAGGCTGAGTGAGGAGGAGCCAGCTTCAGAAGTCACTGCATGGGGGGAACAGCTCAGGACAGTGGGAGACACAACGGTCTGAGAGTCAGACCACCCAACCTCTGGTCTCATCACTGAGTAGAACTGCCATGCTGTAAGTCTATGAGAAGAAAAGCTTCCTTTAGGGCTTACTCTACACCTAAACATTTTAAACTCAGTGTAGAGCATTGCTTGTGACCACTGACCCCACCCCTATGAAGAGGCAGGAGTATGGTGGAGACGATGGTGGTGGCAGAAATCTGGGAAAGGTTCATCTTCCAACAGGCATTATGAAAATTCATCACATCAAACAATGTCTGGTCTCACGAGCAGGCAAAGCCAGAGCACAGGCTGTTCTGGGCCGTGCAGGTGGTGGAGCAATTGACTTCATGGCTGTGAAATCAATTAGGTCATGGCCTACAACCTCACTGGAAACAGCTCCTGTTTTTTCCCTTTTTTTCTCTCCTTTGTCTCCCTTGCCAACTCCACCCCCAGAGCCACCTCTCCCAGTGGAGAAATCCAGGCGACCATAGGAAAACTTGGAACAATCAGTCCTCCATTTCTCCCAAGGAACTGAAGGAGGAAGTTTTTGGTAGAAAGGATGTAAAGGTTGATAAGTCTCTCAGGGGTTCCTGGAAATACAGCGGGGAGCACAGGGATGGAAGGCAAGCTGGACCAGCATGACAGATGGATCTGAGGCTGAGTGGAGCCAGACATTCAAATAACAGGAAAGCCATGGAGAGGGTTTGCAGTATGGAACTGATGTGGCAAGAATATACCTGGGGCAGTCGTTATTCTGTGAATCAAAAAAATGAAGTCCACCAATTAAAAAAAGCAGATCATATGGATTAACAATGGAATGGAATATTGAACGTTAAAACTGCTTTGAGCAAATCCAGTATAAATGCTCAATGTAAATATAAGGCCCAGAAGGAGGGCGTGCACACAGCCCTGGAATGTGTCAGTGAACAATGTGCTGTTTTGTAGGTTACTGGACCTTTGTCCATGGTCCTGTTCTAGCACTCAAGTGCTGGGAGATTTTGAAAAAGTTATCCCAGCTCTCTGGAGCTCATTTGTAAGATGAAGGGGCTGGGTGGTTAACTAAGGACACAGCTAGATCAGAAAGTCCAAGACTCTGTGATACAATTTTAGTGATTTTCAACTTTTCGAATGAGACTGGATTTTATGGAATTTCAAAATCCAAGAGTTAGAAGAGTCCCTGAGGGTGATCTAATTCATAATTTAGAACATTTCATTGTGAAATATACTATACATAGAGAAAATGTATAAAAAATATATGTACGGCTTAAAGAATAGTAAAATAACTCCCATGTACCCACTACTGAGTTTATGAAACAGAACACCGCCAATTCCTTAGAAGCCTCTCCTCTCCGTAAGAGCACCTCTGTCCCTTACTGTCCCTAATTATGTGTTTACCATTCCCTTGCTTTACTTTATAGTTTTACACCTGTGATGTATCCATCAACAATATTTTGTTTAGTCTGACCTGTTTTTGAGCTTTATGTTGATGGAGTCATATTGCAATTGTCCCATACCTGCTTCATCCCCTCAGTATTGTGTGTTGAGATTCATCCACATCAATGCATGTAACTGCTGTTCACTCATTTTCACTGCTGTGCTGTATTCCATTGCCTGAATACATCACAGTTGGTCTACTCCACTGCTGAAGGGCATTTGAGCTACTTGCAGTTTTTTGTGGGGTGATGTCTCACTGTTTTCCAAAGAGCTTTTCCTATTTACCTTCCCACCAGCAGTTCCCACTGATATATATCATCAACAGTACTTAGTAATATCTGACATATTTGGTCAACATAGTGGATGTGAAATGATACCATTTATAATTTTGTGATTTCAAATTTCATTTGCCTAATGATTAATGAAATTGAGAATTTTTTTCAAGTGTTAAAATACTTGCTAATGTTTTTTGCTCATTTTTTAAATTTTAGACTTGTAGAAATTCTTAATATATTTTGGAAATCAATCCTTTTTCAGTGTTTTATTACAAATATCTTCTGCAATTTGGGGCTTGCTTTTTGCTCCCCTTTTCTTGTTTTTGGATGAACCAAAGTTCTCAGCTTTTATGCTGCTGAATTTGTGAATCTTTTCCTTTACGGATTGCCCTTTCTGTGTCATGTTTCAGAAATTATTCTCTACCCTGAAATCCTAAAAGATATCTCCTATATTGTCTTCTAAAATTTTATTGAGCTGCCTTTCATAGTAAAACTGTTAATCTACCTGGAATTGACTTTAGGGAATGATATACAGTAGGGATCTGATTTTCTCCCACATGGATAATTAATCACCTCAGTATCATTTATTAAGCAGTCTAATCTTTCCCCACTGATCTGCAAAAAGCAAGTTTCCATATATATGGAAGTTTGTGTTTGGTTCTATATTCAGTTCCATTGGTCTATTGATCTCTCCTTAATCCAAGATCACACGGTCTTAATAGGTTTTAATAACAAACGATGATGTCTGGCAGGACAGGCCCTCTTGCTTTGTTGTTCTTTAGGAATGCTTTGATTATGCCTGGCCTTTGTCAAGAATAGAATTTTGACCGATTTCTTAATTTCTATGGAAAGCCTTATGGAATGTATTAGAATTGTTTTGAATATATAGTTCAACCAGAGTAGAACTGTCATCTTTTTGATATTTCTATCTTTCTATCAGAGAACTTAGCATATTAAAAAGTTATTTAGGTCTTTAATGTCTTTCTTATGATATTCTATAAATTTAACAATTTTATAATTTTTATCTTATACAACTTTATAAAATTTATTTCTAAATTAAACTTTTTTTCTTGTTCAGGTAAATGGTGTCTTGATTGTTAATGGTGAATACAAATGCAATATTTTTTTTCTATATTTATTCTGTATTTAGTAACCTTAATAAACTCTTATTGACTTTCTTTTTAGTATTATTATTTCAGAATGTATCTCTAAAATATTAGGACTCTTTAAAAAAGCCAACCACAATAATCTAAAAGCATTGAAAATAATGTCTATTAAGGCATTATCAAGTCAGTGCGTTCAAGTTTTTCCAATTATCCCGTTCTTGTTTCCTTTTCTTTTTTTTGTTTTAGTGATTAGTTGTTTGAATAAAAATCTATCAAGGTTCACACATTGCATTTGTTTGATGTACCTCTTAAGTCCATTAATTGCTAGTTATTTTTCCTTCTTATTTTCTCCTTGCAATGTATTTATTAAAGAAAGACACTGAGTCGTTTCTGCAGTTAGGATCTCACTGATTGTACCCCTATGTTGTTGGTTAACTTGTTCCCCTCTCTTTTACATTTTCTATAAATGGTGGTTATATCCAGAAACTTGAAATTCAGGTCTGATTTTTTTTTCTTTTTAGGAATAATACTACACTGATGTTCTGCACATCTATGATTTGGGGTGGTGGTGTTGGTGAGTAGAAATGGCTACTGATGATCATTGCTAGATACATTATTTCATTACAACTTTGCAAAATTAAAATATTCTAATGATTTAATTCTTCATTTATTAGGTGGAGTGTTTCTTTTTCTTTTCTTTTTTTTTGTGAGACGGAGTCTCGCTCTGTCGCCCAGGCTGGAGTGCAGTGGCGCGATCTCGGCTCACTGCAAGCTCCGCCTCCCGGGTTCACGCCATTCTCCTGCCTCAGCCTCCCAAGTAGCTGGGACTACAGGCACCCGCCACCTCGCCCGGCTAGTTTTTTGTATTTTTTAGTAGAGACAGGGTTTCACCGTGTTAGCCAGGATGGTCTCGATCTCCTGGCCTCGTGATTCGCCCGTCTCGGCCTCCCAAAGTGCTGGGATTACAGGCTTGAGCCACCGCGCCCGGCCGACTATTTTAATTCTTAAGATTGTTCATTTGTATATTTTCTCCCACTACTTGAATAATTTTCCCAGAATTTTGTCTATTTTACTTGTATTTTTAAAGAATCAACTTTTGTTTTGTTAATCCTGTCCATTGTGTGTTTTTTCTTTGATTAATGTCTACTATATTATTTCCTTCCTTCTATTTTACTTGGATTCGTTCTACTCTTCAAACTTTTTGAGTTGAACACTTGGTTCATTAATTTTCAAACTTAATTCTTTTCTATTGTGATAATTTAAGGCTACACATTTTCCTCTGAGTACCACTTTAAACTACATTTTATAATGCTAGTTTTTGATACATAGTATTTTTGTTATCTTTCAGTTTCAAGTGTTTTCTGATTTTCTTTAAGATTTTGCTAACCATGCCATCTTTCATCTCAGTTCTGCCATCTGGGGATCATGTTTCTTCTGCTTACAGAACATATTTTTAAATTTCATTTAATGAGAGTTTGTTGTTGGTAAATTCAGTTTTTAAAAATCTAAACATGTTTTTACTTTGCTTTGGGTCTTTTATTTTAACAGTTTTTGTTTTTTTTGTTTTGAGACAGGGACTCGCTCTGTCGACCAGCCTGGAGTGCAATGGCGTGATCACAGTTCACTGCAACCTCCGCCTCCTGGGCTCAAATGATCCTCTCACCTCAGCCTCCTGAGTAGCTGGGACTACAGGCATGTGCCACCACGCCCAGCTAATTTTTGTATTTTTTGTAGATAGAGGTTTTGCTATGTTGCTCAGGCTGCTCTCAAACTCCTGGGCTCAGGTGATCCGCCTGCCTCAGCCTCCCAAAATGCTGGGATTACAGGTGTGTGCCAGTACCGCACCCAGTCCATTTTAACAGTTTTAATGAGATACAATTCACAAGTCATATAATCCAACAATTTAAAATGTACAATTCAACCATTTCTTAGCATATTCACAAAGTTGTGCAATCATTACCACTATCTAATTCCAGAACGTTTTCATCACCTCCAAAACAAGCCACAAACCCATTAGAAATCACTCCTTATCTTCCTCCAACTACCCCCAACCCTAGAAAACCATGAATCTGCTTTCTGTCTTTATATAATTTGCCTGTTTTGAGCATTTCATACATATGAAATCCTACAATATGTAGCCTTTTGTGACTGTTTTCTTTCACATGTTTTCAAGGTCTATTCCCATTGGAGCATTAATTAGTATTTCATTCCTTTTTATTGCTAAATAGTATCCCTCTGTGGGGATAGATCACATTTTATTTATCCATTCATTGATTGATGAAGATTTGAGTTTTTCTACCTTTTGGCTATTATGAATAATGCTGCTATGAACATTCATGTATATATTTCTGTGTGAACATGTATTTTTATTTCTCTTGAGTATATACTGAGGAGTGGAATTTGGAATTGCTGGGTCATATGGTAACTCTACATTTCATCTTTCGAGGAACTGCCAGACTATTCTCCCAAGTAGCTGCACCATTTTACATTCCTTTCTACCAGCAATGTATGAGAGTTCTAATGTCTCCACATCCTCATCAACACTAGTTATCTATCTTTTTGATTATAGCCATTCTAGTAGATGTGAAGCGGCATCTCATTGTGGTTTGATTTGCATTTCTTTGATGGCTAATGATGTTGAGCATTTTTTTATGTGCTTATTGGACATTTGTATAACTTCTCTGGATAAATGTCTATTCATATCCTTTGCCCATTTTGAAATTAGGTTATTTGTCTTTTTATTATGCAATTGTAAGAATTCTTTATATAGCCAAGACACAAATATTTTATCAGATTTATACTTTGCAAATATTTTCTCCTATTCTGTGGGTTGTCTTTTCACATTCTTGATAGTGTATACTGAAGCGCAAAAGTTTTAAATTTTGATAATATCTAATGAATATACTTTTCCTTTGTTGCTTGAGCTTTTGGTGTCATATGTAAGAAGGTTTTGCACAACTCAAGATCACAATGATTTACTTTTATATTTTTTTCCTAGGAGTTTCTCAATTTTACCTTCTAAATTTAGGTCTTTGATAAATTTTTAGTTAATTTTTATGTATTGTAAAGAAAGAGTTTGACTTCATTTTTTGCATATGAATATTCACTTTTCCAAACACCTTTTGTTGAAAGGACCATTCTTTCCCTCTTGAATTATCTCAACAGCCTTGTTGAAAATTAACCAACCATAAATATAAGAGTTCATGTTTATATTTTGGATAGTATTCATTTCTATGCCTATCCTTGTGCTAGTACCACCCTATCTTGTTTATTATAGCCTTGTAGCAAATTTAAAAGTGGGAAGTGTGAGTTCTCCAACTTCGTTCTTTTTAAAGATTGCTTGGCTATTCTATGTCCATCCCTTGAAATTCCATATGAATTTTAGGATCAGACCATCCATTTCGGCAAAGAAGCCAGCTGAGATTTTGAGAGGGATTGCATTTTCTATAGACTGAATTGTGTCCCCACCCCCAATTCATATGTCGAAGTCCTGACCTCCAACATCATAGTATTTGGAGATGGGCCTTTGTGAGATAATTAGGTATAGATGAGATCATAAGGGTGGGGCCCTCATGATGAGATTAGTGCTCTTATAGCAGGAGACACTAGAGAATTTGCTGACTCTCCCTCTCCCTTTCACTCTGCGAAGATGCAGCAAGACGGCAGCCATCTGCAAGCCAGTGCTTCCATCTTAATAATAAGTCTTTTGATTTATGAACAAGGGGCACCTTTCCATTTGTTTAGGCCTTCTTTAACATTTTGTAGTTTTCAGAGTACACATTTTGAACTTCTTTTGTTAAATTCATTCCTATGTATTTCTTCGATGCTATTGCCAATGGAACTGTTCTCTCAATTTTATTTTCAGATTTTTTATTGCTACTGTATGGAAATAGAATTGATTTTGGTATTTGATCTTATATCTTGAAATCTTAATAAACTTATTAGTTCTAATAAATTTTTAGTATTCCTTGGGATTTGCTGTATAAGATCATGTTATGTGCAAATAGAGATAGTTGTACCTCTTCCTTTTTAATCTGGATGCCTTTTATTTCATTTTCTTCCTTAATTAACCTAGCACTAACCTGAAATGCAATGTCAAATAGAATTGGCGAGAGCAGACACCCTTGTCTTGTTTTTGATCTTACAGGGAAATGTTATATATAAGTTTCCGTGCCGCAAAAGGAATAGCACCTAGAATATACAATTTTCTTTTTAATTCTCAGCAAGGCAAGTTACTTCTGTAGCTGGGTGCACCCTTATAGATGGAGCAAAGGTGAGGGTGCACTTGGACAAGGGAGGGGAAGGGGTTCTTATCCCTGAGGCATGTGGCCCCTGCTGCTTTGTGGTTCCCCTATTGGCTAGGGTTAGACCGCACAGGCTAAACTAATTCTGATTGGCTAATTTAAAGAGAATGACGGGGTGAGTGCATTGGCGGCAGTCACGGCAGAGCAGGTAGCAGGTAATCTGAATGAGCTAGAGTGGAGCATGTGATCAGAATGAGTTAGGGTGGTGCAGGGGATCCGAATGAGTCAGGGTGGAGTAAGTAATCTGAATGAGTTGGGGTGGAGTAGGTAATCTGAATGAGTCAGGGTGGAGTAGGTAATTGAAAAAGGTTGCTTTACAAGGAAGTTAAGTTTAAAACTAGAAGGCAAAGAATTGAACATACTGACGTATTAATTCTTTGAAAAGAAATTTAGAACTCATATCTAACAGAAACATTCAGTCTTTCACCATTAAGTATAATCTTAGTTGTAGGTTTGTCTTTGTTCTAGAAAGATAGTTTTGCTGAACACATAATCTTTCCTTGATAGTTATTTCTTTTAGTACATTAAAGATACTCTTCTGCTGTTTTCTAGTTTCCTTGCTGCTATTGAAAAGTCAGCTGTCGGTCCATTTACCATTTATATGCAGATGATTTGTCTTTTCTCTCTGGCTACTTTTAAGATTGGCTCTTTGATGATCTGAGGTTTTACTCTGGTATGCGTAGGTGGATTTCTTTTAAATTTTCCTTCAGGAATTTATTAGGTTTTCTGGATTCAAGGATATGTGTCTTTCAACAGCTCTAGAAAATTCATAGCTGTTGTCTCTTCAAATATTGTCCTCCCACTCATGTTCTCTTTTATGTATCCCCAGAACTCTGATTAGAAATACATGTCAGGACCTCTCACTATATTCTCCATATATTAGCTTCTTTTTTTTTTTTTTTTACCACCTTCTCATATTTTTGATCTATTATCTGTATAACATTTTTTGGATGAAATCTTCTGATTTATTATTTCTTTCTTCAGCAACATCTAATCTGCTATTTAATTTATACATTGAATTTTTAATTTCAAAGATTATGTATTTCTGTTTTTAGAAGTTTTATTTGTTTCCTTTTCAAATCTTCTGTACTATTTCTTATAATGTACTGTTGGGTTTTTTGCTCATATTTTCTAGCTTGTTTAAATGTATCAATATAATTATTATGTAATGACAGAAAATTTCAATATACAAAGACATTGAGGTTCTGATTCTGTTCGCCATTGTTTCTGCTGGCTCTCACTCCATTATAATTCGTATGTTTTTGACTGACTGTGAGTTACTCATTTTCATAATAACGCTATGTGTGGAAAGTCTTTGAGGCCTGGAATAAAGTTGAGTTCCTCCGAAGAGGAGTATCATTTGCTTTTGCCATTTGCCAAGCAGGAGACTGCTGTAACTTAGATTTTTTGCTTGACTCTATTGTATATTTTATATATTGTTATAAATTTTTATTATAAATGTACATGAATAAAGGGTGGATTATGGACAGATACTTTCATAAACAATTTTTCATAATTTTTTTTTTTTTAGACGGAGTCTCACTCTGTCACCAGGCTGGAGTGCAGTGGCGCGATCTTGACTCACTGCAACCTCCACCTCCTGGGTTCAAGCGATTCTCCTGTCTCAGCCTCCCGAGTAGCTGGGACTACAGGTGTCTGCCACCACACACAGCACATTTTTGTATTCTTAGTAGAGATGGGGTTTCACCATGTTGGCCAGGCTGGTCTTAAACTCCTGATCTCATGACCCTCCTGCCTTGGCCTCCCAAAGTGCTGGGATTACAGGAGTGAGCCACTGTTTTATTCCCTTCTACCCAGTGCCAAAGTTGGAACAGGCAAGTTTCCTTGCTCTCTCCTTCTCCAGAGCCAGTTTATTTCTTATCCTTCATACACCGAGAACATTTTTTTCAGGGGGAAACAGCTGTATATATAGGTCTCCTATTGGATTCCCACTTTGAGTAGATGCTAAGCTTTGCCTCCTGTTCTCCATGATCCATTTAGACAACAGAGTAAAAGCTCAAGGTCTCCAAGGTTTAAGATAAACTATCAGGATGAAATAAGGCATTGGGAGTCAGAGCAGGGTTTCTGTTTCCATTTTTAACCTTTGTAGATTCCTTCCTTTCATGTCAGCACAGCAGTGCATGTTAAAAGAGTTGTAAAAGAAATTCATAAAAATTTTAGATTCTTTAGATGAGAAAACTATCTAATAGGGTACTTAATTGTCATGTTGATTACTGTTGGAAATAAAAATCCTCTCATTTGTTTTACCTTTAAGCAAATGGACATTGAAAATATTCAGAAAAATGTTGGTCTATTTTTTTCCCCCTTAAAATCTACATTGAAAGAGATTCCACAAACTCTGTGTGGTAAATGTGAAAATGGTCACATTATCCCTTTGTGCATTAACACCCTTGAAACCTGATGCTGCAGATTCCCTACAAAAGGCAAAGTTTATTTCTCCGTGACGTTGAATCTGGGTTGGCCATTTGGCTTGTTTTGGCCAACAGCAGGACATTAAGCTGAGGTTTGAAAAGGTCTTACCTATTAAAGCTTGTTCTCTCTTTGTACTTGGAGCTCTGAGACTACCATATGAACAAGCCGAAGCCAGCCCACTGGAGGATGAGAAGCTATGTGGAGACACCCGGGTTAGCAGCTTGCCAACCACTGCCAGCAGACCCACCCGCTGACTGCATATCATCGTGATGAGGCCAGTACAGATAAGCAGAGCTAGAAACTGGGAAACGCTGCCCAGCCAACCCAGAGAATCATGAGCTAAATAAATGATTGGTTTAAGCTATTAAGTTTTTGCTTAAGTAAAAGGTAACTGATAAATTCTCTTAAGAATATAATCACATAACTATATCCTTAACCACTTTGGAACAATTTCCTTGTCTTTACCCTTTGTCCTACCTCAATTTCAGAGGGTGTAAAAATAATTACTCACCAAGATATTCTTGCAGTTCAACTTATACTAAAGGGGTTTGCCAATACTCAATATAAAATTGAAATCACACCAGTTAAAATGTATCCCGTATATGCCTCTATAAACAAATCAGGAAATATGAATAAGTAATTTGTTTGCTCAGTGCAGAGTCTAGTTAGATCATGAAGAAAGCAGTTCAGGATTTTCACAATGGCAGGGGAAGTCACTCTCAGGTGCATGAGACTGAGGCAGTTACTGATATAAAAAGAACCGGGGGTTTCAACTGACATTAAATTCAATATAAGCTGGTGGTGTGAAGTGGCTCCTCAGGAAGTCAGTTCAATATCAGTTACATCAACGGAAATGTAGTCCTTTGTATTTGCCAGACCTCGAAAACTGTGATCTGTTCTGAGTATCATACTTTAAGAACGACAGTGACACACTAGAATGGATCAAAGAGGAAGACTCCAGGACGATGACACTGTTGGAATCATTTAAGATGAGACGCAATTTAAGGACCTGTGACATAGTTTGACATGGGGAAGACCTGGATACGAGTATCTGAAGAGCAGTCAAAGGGAAAAGCAAATACAAAGTATTCTTCAGACTATATGAGGACAAATCTAAGATCAACAATAAAGTTACACATTTTGGGTCAAACATTTTCTAAACCCACAGGGCAATCCAACATTAGAATGGTCGATCTGTGGAGCAGGGAAGCCTGAACGAGGTCAAGATGGGGAGGCTGGAGAGATGTTTGTAGGGACATTGTGGAAGGGCATGTTGCCCCCAGGCCAGAGGGCTCTCTGTGCTCTTTCAGCTGAGTCCCTTTTCCTGCTGCTAATTATCTGTCTTCTTTAGGAACTCTTAGCTCAGTTGAGTCTAGGATTATATAAATTAGCCTCGTATACGCTGTAACAATGAAAGGTGACCTAACAGCTATGTGCTCCCAAATTACAAACCTTACCAAGGTCAAGATGTCTCTTCTCCCTTGTTAAATGTAACCTTTGAAGATTGCCACACTGTCGTAGAATAGGTACTCAGCTCAAAAAAAAAAAAAAAAAAGCATCTTGAGTTTTATCCAAGATAGTTTGCACTTTTATTTGCTCTCACATTGATTTATAGGCACAAACCAGGAGTCTTTTCCAATGAGTAAGTTAAGTTTGCAGGATAGTCTTTTTCCTTCCGGGTCAGCACCTGCCCCTCCAAAGTTACCAGGATCCTTGTCTCCCTTACGTACCAACACACTGCCCTCATTCTAAGGGAGAATCTCCTAAGAAGAGGCTCAGGGAAAGTCTCTTTAGGTTTTTGTAGATGTTCCAGCTGCCTATGTTTGTCCTTTCTGCCCCTGAGACATGATCTGGTGGTGCAAGAATGGTCAGGAATCTAAGAAGAGGGTGGGGGAGCTGAGCCTCCTACCTTGACAGGTGAAGCATCTGATGTGGAAGTGGATGTTGTGCACGCGGACCACTTCCCCTTTGCAGGTGTCTCCACAGCGGTAGCACTGGATGACATTGGAGCTGCCCCGTGGATTATAAGGATTCTGCTGATAAGGAACTGTAAGAGAAACAAAGAGATCACTATCCAGAGGCCCTGATTCTTTGCAAAGTCTGCTGCAAGCCATTATCATAACTGTAGCTGGAAGAAAAAGCTGAAGGGGAAGAAATGATGTGCAAAGTATCTTCAATTCATCATCAGGATGACTGCCAAGCTAAGGTAGCACTGAGTGTTATGAGTCATGTCCATAGACCTCCTTAAGCAAGCAAGGACTTTTGAGCGAGCATAGCCTTTCCTTGCAAGAACACAAGCCAAATCCCTGAATGAAGACAAATAAGAAGACATAGAGTATTTCAAGGTAAATTATCAGAAATACCATCTTTTGAGTAAGCTTTAAATTAAAATTAGGCCCCAAACTTGTCCAAGGGAATTTGGGACTTGCAATTGACTCAGAAGTTTCAAAGAAGTGGGTGACTGACCCTGCCTCCAAATGGCTTTTGAGTTAAGCAAGTTACAGCCCCTCTCTGGGCCTAAATTTTCATGTCTATCAAATGAGGGTGGTCAAAGGTAGCACAGACTTTTATAAGGAAGGCATGAAGGGAACGGGAGGCACTCTGGCTGGAGGGAGGCTAACAAGGGAACTCATCTCAAAGCTGCCTTTGAACAGCACTTTCCATAAGACTGGGAAAATGTTACATGTATATAATTAAGAAAAAAATACTGGTGGAGATTATGAAAGGGTTGAAGTCACTGGGAGCTGCAGTTGAGTGGCCAGCATTTGATGATGCTTAAGAGTTCTACTAGCTTATTGGGTCTATTATTCTCTTGCTAAGACCATCTCCAGTTTTAGTATATGTGCTGCCAAAGCGAGAATGCTAAGACCATTTCATGGCTACTTTTCTAGATATCCTTTTCTGAGATACACTTGGCTTGGCCATTGTAAAATCTAGTCATCTGATATTTCATTAGGCACCTGCCTAGAGCACAAAATCTCATGGTTGGAAGGAATGTTGGTAACTGTCTGGTTTGATCTCATTATGCATAAGCTGTTGAGGTAACTTTGCCACTGAGAAACCTACTCTTCTCTCTTATAGAAAACCCCTGTGGCACTGGGGAGAGAATTACTTATTTCTTCAATTCTCACTCAAAGTTGAAGGAATAGTCCAAAAACTTCTGCTCATACCTTATTAGGAGAAGGCTCACTCTTGTCCTGGTAATAAAGATAACCACCTGATTGAGGGGGAATTGGTACCTATCATTTATGTATGTAGACTTCCTGGATAAACTCTGAATAAGTATATCAAAAATCAATCTGGACTCACAGCAACCTTGAACTACAAAGGAATTTAGAGCTCACCTACTTTGGGGATTCTTGACCCTGTGTGGTAGTTATGCCTGTTCACTGGAAATTTGAAGCTTTTCTTCCAGGCACATGGAGGATTACACATGGTGACTTGCTTGGCAGTGAAATGTGAATTGAAATTGTGCATGTCCCTTCCAATTGGAAGCCTTAGGAGCCAGTATGTGATCTGCTATATTGCCTTTTCCCTAACCCAGCAATGAATGTTACCCCAGATGGTGTGCAGGATGCATCAGCTTGGATCCAGATTGAGGAGTCATGGAACAGAACTCCAAACTAAGCTATCATAAACCTCTATCATGAGCAAGAAGAAATCTCTGTTGTCATTGCCTCTGAGACTGCAGCATAACCTCGGTCTGACACTTATCTTTAATTAAATTTAGTGTTATGTACATTATCTTGTAGCTCTGTTCATATTCTCAAAGAGGTCTATGATCTCCAAAACTGATCTCATCTGCCCTCCTCATTTTAAAGAGGAACAGGAAATCAGGACTTCTGATCATCTCCCATTTATAGGTATCCTGAATCACAAGCATGCTATAGGGCAAAGAGCTGGTTGCTTAGCACTGAAATGGTGGCTTCTGACAACTTTGCTAACTGGGGTGGAAGAATAATATACTTCTCACAATCTTTCTTTCATGGAGTTTATGCACATTATTCATCTATTTTTCTCTGTCTTAAATTTAAGACAAAAATCAAACGAATCAGCTACTTAACTAAATCATTAATTAACTCATTAAATAGGTCAATACATGCAAAATATTTCAAAAACTGCATTAAGTGCTCCACAAACGTTCACTGGTATCACGGCCATCACATCCCCCCTACAGCTCTAAGCAATCCTTCCCCACCCCCTAGAATGTTCATAAATATTCTCTTTAATCTTATTTTCTTTTCTTTTTCTGATTCTCACTCAATGTTCCCTGGAAAATATTTCACTCTCTCTTCTGCCCTGAATTTGTGAGAAAAATATAGATTCTGTTTATATGAGCAGTGTGGTGATCTACCATTGCCAAGGGAAACAAAGCTGTGAGTCTGAAAATAAAATAAGAACGAATAGTACAATCATCACCATTAATGCTGAGAGCTCTTAGAAGTCTCCAACAGTCCCTCCAGGATCACTGCACAAACTTTCATCTACCTCCTCTAATTCAACCTGTCTTATTGTTCAAGAGTCAACTTCTAAGATCAATTTGATTTTTTCTAATTGGATTTGATTTTCTGGGAAAGTGGATTTGTAAGCATGGTCTTCCATCAGAACTCAGTCTTTGAACCATCCGGATAAAAAAGTGTAAAATCAGAGTGAGGGGAATGGATTTGGAAAATACAATTTTCTGGGGCTGAAGTAGTGATGGGACCCCAGCCCTAACCCTGCTGCATCCCCTCAAGAGAAGGATGCTGCTTTGCTGACGCTGCATGTGGCCAGAGCTCTAGGAATGTCTGATGTTTGTAAATAGTCCCATAAGCAAAAATTCATACATTGTTGGTGTGAGTTTTTCCAGATTGCTGATGTAAGCTGTGATTATAAAAGAACAGTGTTATAACAAGATTTGAGCTCACAGGTGTGGCAAGACCTTTCCTCATGCAGACTGGAAGTAGGAACTCTGGGTGTCAAGGGAAGCTAGGATGGGATATGCCACATCCCTGCTCCTGCCCTGTAAGCCAACTCATTTCCAGTAAGATTTTATATTCTTGGCTAATTAAATCAGAAACTTAATCTAACATTGTTCTGTGTGTGTGTGTACGTGTGTATTGGGGGTGTGTGTATACTTCTTCCTACCAATCTATAACTGCCCTGAAACATTAAAAATTGTTGATTTTCTGCCAGTTATAATTTCCACTAATTTTTATTTCAGAAAATGCAAAGTTTCAGTCACATGATTTATAACATTTTTCTTATGCGTGAATGCCTTTTGAATTCCAAATTTGCTTACACATAAATATTTGAACTACCTTTTATGTTAGAAACTGCCTACCCTTGAGAGCAACATTTGAGACTAGTCACAAGCCTCAAAGGACATTAGCTCTGCTCATTTGTGAGACAATCCATGAAGCTGCCACGTTTAGACCTTATGGATTATGTGATCAATTTCTGAAATGCATGCAGAGAACCTCTGGCTTCTTTTTACATTACTGGCCAATAAAGGGTGCCCAAGACAGACATTCCCAGTTACTAGCCCTTAGTGTCATCTACTAGAACATTCTGAGATGATAGACATGTTCCAGAGATCTAAGTTGTCTAACATAATAGTCACAGGTGACCACTGGGTCACCTGTGTAACTAGTGTGACTGTAACTAGTGTGACTGAGTAACTTAATTTAACTAGTAACTAGTTATGTATGTAACTAGTGTGAAATGTAACTAGTGACTGAGGAACTTAATTTTAAATTAAATATAATTTTAATTAAAATAAATCTACGTTTAAATAGTCACAAGTGATTAGTGGCTACCATAATGACAGTGCAGCCTAATAGTTAAAAACAACAACGACAAAAAAAGACAACAAAAACCACAAAACACCAGGCAGAGGGAAAAGAAATGAAACTCGGTTGAATCCTGGAAATATAAAAATAACTTGTACAAATTAATTTAGGAATATCACCTCACACTAAAATGATTCATTTTTATCCCTAAAGAGTTCTAAATTTGTACTTAAACAATTCGCAATTGGAACCAATTACACAGTCACCCATCCTGAATTTGATCTGGAAACAAAAGATCATGAGCAGTGAAATAAATGCTAATTTTTAAAGAAACCACAGACTTTCAGGCACTGAAAACTGAACAATCCTAATCTTTCCAAGAATAAAAGCAAGTAAATCAGTTGCCAATGGCTGTCGGTATAATTTTTTAAGACAAAACAAAAAACAAAAAACAACTTATCAATGTCTCTGAGATTAAAAATTAGGGATCTGAAACATTAAGCCCTCTTTTATATGCATACCAAATCTTTAGAGTTCTATGAAAATGTACATCTTAATTCCACAACTAAGTTTGTAAGTAAAACTCTTCCCAAATTTTAGAGATAATTTCAAGTTGTTGGAGCAAAACAACATATTGGAAGCGGAAGTGTGACCGACCTCCAGGTAAATGAAAGGAGCATGGGAGTTGAACATAACAGTAAACAAATTCAGCATACAGTTTCTCCACCCGACTTTTCCTCCCTCTCTCATCTGTTGTTGTCTCTGTGTGGCTGGGGTAACCTGGGTTCTAACTCCCTCTCTGCTGTTACCTACTGTTCTAATTTTGGGCATATCATCTAACTTCTTTGACCCCAATTGCCTCTATAGAAGAGGTTGAACAAAATGATCCATACGGGTCCCTCCAATTACATGATTCTGCCTTGTGTGTCCTCTTCTGTGATTCTTTCTCTCCCTCCACACTCTCTCCTCTCCAGTAACTGGTCTCACTTTTAAACGAGACTTTGCTTTAAGTTATCAGATTTATTAGTCTCTTTTAAAAACAGCTAACGACACGATTCCTCTCCTATAAGCAATGTGACCTAAGTTACGTTCTTTCACTGATGTGCTGCCTGCACAGTTTTTTCCTCTCCTGAGAGTAGCTTGACCTTGTAGATAAAAATGTTCCCACATTTTAATAGAGTGTCTTTAAAGTAGTCTTTAAAAGGTAGGAGCACCTATGCTATGCTGGTGTATAATTAAAAGAGTGGCAAAACTGACTTGGAGACAGCGTAACAACTGTGAATAATTGGCTGGAAGTGTAATATAAACAGTGGAACTTCTGGTTGAAAGGTGAAACATCAAGCAGAGAATCCACTGGTTCAGCAATGAGCATACTGTAGCCCAGGGCCCAGGGGATGCCACACATAAGCATGCAGGGTGCAGCCGCTTTCACACCTTGGCTTCTCAATTAGAGCCCAAAACTCAGAGTGTTCACAGGCATCCGCTAAATACCAAAGAAGACCTAAGTGTGGGTCCAGGCATTTCGCAGGTAGAAAGCAGCTGCCTGAAACATAAAGGTGGGGCCTGTATATGAGAGGATCTGGTACTTCACAGCAGGGGCCTCCGGTTTGATTTCAGAGTTGAGCCAGGGCCCAGACACCGATCCTGTTTCCTACAGTGAGGCCACAGAGTCATGGGATCCTTACACTGAAAGGGGCGAGAAGCACACGACACAGCGGGTAAGGAATGGATGCTGGAGTCACTGGGCTTGGATTCCAGCCCTGCCACTTGCTGATTGTGTGATCTTGAGCAATTTACATAAACCCCACCTCAGTTTCCTTATCTTTAGAGTAAGAATAACTGAAGTAATTTGTGAGTATTAAATTACTTAAATTATATAAAAGTGCTTAGTGCATTGCTTGGCCTCAATAAGCAATAATTAATATTAAAGGATCTCTGAACTATGTCTCCTCATCCCCAACCCAGTGCAGGGATTCTTTCTAAATCACCCCTATCAGCTACCCACGGAGCTTTGCTCAAATATTTCTCAGATTCATTTTCTGACAAGTCCAGCAAAGCTTTGCTGGTTTTTCCTTTTTGCTGACTGCCAAGAAAAAAACCCCTTGGCTGCAGACCATTCACCACTATAAGCAACCTCTTCTTTCTCCCCCTGTCTGTGGAGGTCTCTTTGCTTATGGATTTGTGTGGCTGCAGAGACAGATGGCTGGCATGCTTTTGATATATTCTGCAGAGAAATGTGTGAACTGGGTATTTCCCTGTGCGAGGAAGAGGGGTTATGATCTATGTTATCCTAGGGTGTTGTATTTTGGGCACATCTGCTGTTTCCAGGGGAGGCATCAGTGTGTTTGTTGTGTGTGCTTACTTAGAATAAGTGAGTGATTTGTTTTCTGAAAACTCTGATAGGGAGATTACAAGAACTGCTTCTGGTAACCCCAAGGGCCATGCAGGTATCACCTCATTGTGGCATTAATCTGCATTCATTGTATGAATACCTGGGAGTAGGCTTTAGAGCAGAAAGGGCCTGGGAGGCTATTCGTATACATGAGATTGTGAGCTCCGTGAGGGCAGGGACCATATCTTTCCCGTTCACCATTACACCTCAGTGCCAGGCACAAAGTGAGTGCCCATCTCATTGTGTCATTGTTTCATTCATACTTGCAGAATAAAGAAAAGGATGGCTGAACTGGTCCAGTGGTTTCACTTAACAGATGAGAAAGCTGAGACCCAGAGGACAAGACAGAAGAGGACAAGAAAAACTCACACAGCAACTGATGCTAGCCTCAGTTCATGGAGGTATCTGTTCTTGGACCACAAAATGAGAGAGGGTGGAGAGGGTGAGGTGGGGAGAGTTCACAAGACGCCAAATTATCCTAAGTGTGGAGGTCATGCTGACGTTTAGGGTTAGAGTTAGTGGGCTGGGGGTGCATGTTCCAAGATGCAGAAGCATAACATAGGAGAGGGTTTGGAAGTGAAGCCATGCACGAAGTAATAGGAGCAGTTAATGCACAAGGAAAGGTCTTGAAAGATAATAGATAATATTTAGAGGGTGGGTCCTCTATGTCAGGCAGTGTCCTCAGCCACTTATATATGTTATCTCATTGAGCCCTCATAACTCAAGAGGGGATACTATTATCCTCATTTTACAGGAGAATGAAACTCAGAGACCTGAGGCCCTTTGTCCAAGGTCACCCAGTTAGTAAATGGCAGAGGCAGAATCTGAACTCAGTCTGACTTTCAAACCCAGGCTCTTACCACTAAGCTCAACTGCCTGCAATGCAATAGTGCCAATGGAATGGCTACCTCTGGGGAGGAAGTGGGAAGCGGGGGTAAAGGGGTATCTAACTTTTCCCTAATAGTAGTCATCGATTACCCAGTTGTTTTAAAAAATAGTTTAAGAAGATGTAAAAATAATGATTGGAGGTAACTAGAGTACAGGCCGGGAAATAGGAAGAGCAATTCAGCATCCCTGGCAGGTGGTGAAGAAGCAGTGATTGCCGCTCCAGGGCCAGGGATGTCAGCTTTGGGTAGCATTCCTGGCATAGGCAAGTAAAGCCTGACAGGTGTGTGTGCTGGGCCCCAGAGAGCTGCAGGCGCTGCAGGTGTTGGCAGCTGCAGCAGGGCAGAAGTACGAGTCCTCTGGGAACCCCTAGGTCCTTTCACAGATGGCCCCGGCCTGGCTGCAGTTTCCCATGTCAGCGGGTCAGTAACACAGCCTGTCTTCCCAGGAGGATGTTGTAAAACCTTTGCTGCAACAGAAACTCCTCCGCAGCTTCCCTCTGCCAGGCTCATCAGCATGCTCCATGGTCATGGCGTGTTGCTGGCAACATGGCTCGCGCCGCCTTCTTCAGAAACGTGTTGTCGGGACATGTGTCAGAACGGCATGCTCTTGGCCAGCCAGACTGCTCTTGTCTGACAGCCAGCTGCCACACGACAGCTCCAGCAGAAAGAGTTTCGGTTAGATAGACCCAAAGGGGCCTTCACTGCAGCGAGCTTCACAAGCAAGGAGGGCTACATGGCAGCCCATAACATCAGAGAGTTCTTTATTTCTTGTATTTCCACCGGTTCCTATTTCAAGATAAGTGAAAATGAAGTTTCAGCTGCCGGGTTGCTGCCCCTCCCTCCTCTCCTCTTTCCTCCTCTGCTGTTGACTGTGCCTGTGTCTGTGGGCTCAGCACAGGGCCCCTTTCAAAGTAGTCAAGTAGATCTGTGTTCTCATTTCTTTCCCCAAGATTCTCCTCCCTACCCCTGGGCCAGGGAACCATTCTTATTAGCTGGGTGTAAAGGAGCCCTTTCTGCCCTCCCTAACTTATGCTTTCTCTAGAATGTTTAGCTTTGTCATAAATCCTTCTGTTCTTCTAAAGAGACAGGCTTTTAAAATTCAAAAGCTAGGAAGCCACCCCTTCTGTCCCTGTTTTCTGCTGCCCATCCTAGCCCAAGGCCTTGCTCACTGAATAGAGAGAAAGGCACAAGAGTGGTGGGTATAGGAAATCCTAGTTAATATTTCAAAAATACCATCCGGCTACACTTGGTCATGGGTTTTAAGAGCATGATATACACAGTGGTATAAAAAGTAGCTGAGGAATAAAGAAGATTTGATAGAGAAGGGGAAATACCCCTAGGGTGGCTACCAGTCTGGGCATTTTTTCCACTTTGGAGTGGGCTTCTGCTAATCACCACACACTCTCTTGTCACTGCTGAGTCAGTTCTTTGTGATCTTTACAAAGCCCCCAGTCAGGAACACAAAGGAGCCGGTAAAAATAGCTAAAACAACGAACATTAATGGAGCAATCACTATGTGCCAGGCATTGTGCTATGTGCTTCCCAAGCATCCCCTCATTTAATGCTCACAACTTCATGAGATAAATATGTATGACCCCCATTTTGTGTATGAGAGTGTGAAGCACAGAGAGGATATGTGAAGTTACACCACATGTAAGTTTAGAGTGAGGGTTCAGACAGGCATCAGCAGCTCTAGAAGGGGCTCAATTTCTTCTCATCTCCTTTCCCTCTAGTGGGTGTTCCGTCAGATCCTCCTTCTGCCCAGTGTATCCCGAAGGAGAGAGGAGGGACTGCCTTGACCCCAGCAGGGAGAAGGGGGTTGCCATGCACTGGAGGCCTGTGGTGCTCTTTCCAGCATCTCTCCAGCTTATCTGAAAAATACTATTTGGGTTTCATCTGGGGCCCTGGAAACTATGTTGGAAATAGAGGAACTTTAGGCAGCCAGCAATTGTCTTTGTGCTATGAGTGACTCAGTCTCCTGGCCTTTGAGTCAGAGGTTTTAATACGTACACAACACTTGCTTCCTGAGATGCTGGCAGGTCACCGTGCACTGATGTATTGCGGGGAAATCCAAGGAATCTTAACTGTGAACCCGGCTTTCCTCAATGTGGCAGGGAAGTATCAGAGTGGAGGGAATAGAGAAAATACCTAGTCTAGACATTTCTGAATTTTTTTTTTTTAAAGTTATGAAGCCTTTCTTCAAATGAAATGATGAAATGGCCTCTAGGTTATACTGTTTCTGTTGCAAACCATGCATGGAATGTAAACCTGTGACACCCTGGTCATCGTTCAGGGAAATTCCCTAGACCAGCGGTTGTCTGTGTTGGATGTGGCTCCCAGAAGGACTTTATTTGGATGGCCTGATGTTTGTTTTTACATCCTTGCAGATCACCATGGTTCCTACCTCTTGTTTTTACCTTACCCCTGGCCAGCTTCTCTCCTGTACTGCCAGGCACTTTAAGGCCTTGGAGCTATGAGCCCCACCTGGAAGCCAGGCAGATGAATGCAGAGCTGCAGTGACTGAAGTAGGGTAGGGCCTGAAGTGCCACCCCTTGTGACCTCATCCCACCCCAGGGCAGCTTCCAGGGCCCCTTCTGCCCCATCTCATCCACTTTCCCATCCTGACAGATGCAGCCCTGTGGCTCAGGGTCTCTACGATGCTGGCCACACCAGGACAAGCAGGAAACATTGGGGAAATTTCAGTTTCAGATCAGGGACACTTGCCTGAGGGCAGGCCAAAGTGAGGGCTAGACAATGCGAGTCAGGAAATTCCTGAAGCCGTTGCAAGCATCCTCCATTCTTATGGGGCAGAGGTCTACTGGAGGCCCCTTTTTGTGTCCAAAGTGCTCCTCCCATTGCTCAAAGTCCTACAGGACTACCCACTGATGGCCCCCGCAGTCATCTGCTCACTAGAAGCTTATGGGAAGCGATCACACCATGTGACAGGACCCTTCCCTCAGAAATCTGAACCGCTAGCCAGGGCCCCATTCCCCAGGGCTGTGAGGACAGCCTGACCACCACTCCAATTCCGTCCTTTCCTCTTGCTCCTCTCTCTCCCTGTTCATTCACTCTCCTCCCCTCTTTCCCTTTCTGACTTTCTTTCTTCTTTCTCCTCTGTCATACTGCAATTCTTGCTAACATCTGGTTCTTCCTTGGGAGAGAGAACCAGTTCCTTGTCTGTCATTCAGTTTCTGTGAGGCCTCAGGGAGGACACTCCCCATCTCCAGGCTCTTGTTTTCCCATTTACAAAGTACAAGAGTTGCATTCTGTTATCTCTGTTTCCTTTCAGTTATAATTTTCTAAGCATATTAAACACAGGTCACAACATGACATGTTTTTAGAGGCCAGGCAGGTCATGGAAATGGAAAAATCGACCTAAAGGGACCTATCTGGAGAGTCTGGGCCACCTAAAGGGGAAAAAATTACTGGGCCTCAGGGGATTATGGCCATGCACACATATGTCAAGGTTCCAAGGAGGCCTATCTGTGGGGGCTAAATCCTGCCTGTGGGCCTCCAATTTGGGTCTCTCCATCCAGACAGATAGATGACCACAAAGTCACTTTTAATCACCATCTGAGGGAAGTCACATGCTCACCACATGCCTGTAGGATCTGGAAGAACAGAATATTCTGAAATGAGGTCTTGCAGAGCCCCTGGGTGGATGGGGACACACCACAGAAGCATGACACTCTCAAGGTCTCGGTGACATTACTTAGGGGCAGGCGGTGGTTTTCAAACGTTTTTTGACCATGACCCACTGGAGGAAATTAATTTTGCATAATGACTCAGTACACAAATATGTGAAACAAAACTTTCATAGTCAAAACTTAGTACAATCAAAATTTTGTAGTGCACATGATGTGTACAGATATTTTATTTTAGTTTTTATTCCATTCTATTTAATTATTTTATGCTATTTCATTAAAAAATGTTATTTGCACCCCCATACATCGATTTTAGGATCTGGCAATGGGTTGCACCACATAATTTAAAACATCCTTCTCTAGGGTATGTAAAAGATCACAAGTCAAAGAATGATACAAATTCTTCTAACTTTGTGCTGTCCAAAATGGTAGCCATTAGTCATTTGTGATTACTTAAATTAAAATTAGTTGAACTTAAAAATTCAGTCCCCCAGTCCAACTAGCCAATTTCAAGTACTCAGTAGCCACATGTGGCTAGTGGCTACTCTAGTGGACAATGAAGAAATAGTGTTTTCCTTTCTATGGAGTGTTCTATTGGACATCTGGTCTATGCCAAACTTCACTGTTTGCTAATGAAGAAACTGAGGCACAAGGCCCTTCAAGGAGATATATTTGAGATTGGGAAGGCATCGACTGGGGCCAAACTGATGAAGCCTCAGGGATGTCTGTCAGTGGTCACAAAAGCAGTCAGGACGAGATGTGAGCTTTGCAGATTTATCCTCACTACAGGACTCTCAACCCAAAGTCCACATCCTGCATTCCATACACAAGCTGTCAGATCCTAACCTTAATCTTCACAGAAAGCAGAAGCCAATCTCCATGTTCTACTGGGCATTTATGGGAAAGCTTATGTCAGCTGGAGAGCAAATAGGGTACGGAACCTGTCAGATCTGGGTTCGAATTCAGGCTCTGCCTCTCACAGACCTCTCAGTGTGTGTAAGTGTGGGCAAGGCGCTTTGTGTCACTGAGCTTTAGCTTCTCCATCTGTAAAATGGGGATAGTCGTATTTTACCTTCCTTTCAAGATTTTTGAAAGAATAAGATGCAATATACATAAAGCACTTATCACATTTTCTGGCATATGGTAAGTGCTAAGCAAAAGCTTGCTATAATAATAATGATAATGATAGTAATATTACTAATAAAAAGAGACTAAACCATGTGGAGATGTAAAGATAAAGTAAAAACACTTTCTACCCTAAAGGAAGTTCCAGGCTAGGGTAGGGGAGATTGCTTTTTATTGCATCTCTAATGCTAAGCCCAGTACTGGTAGGCACTTGATTTATGTATTTCAAAGAAATGACTGACTAAATGACTAAATTATATTCACAAGTAGCTACAATCTAAGGTAGAACTTGGTAAAAGAATCAGAGAGGACAATACGTGAAGTGAGATGATTTTTATGAATTAATCCTGATTAGGAAGGGGAGAAGAGAGAAAGAAAAATTAGGAAAACTACCATGGAGAGATGGCATTTTAATTTTTTTTATTAGGTTGTTGTTACATGATACATGGGACTAAGAAGTCAAGACATAATAAGTAACCAAGAAAAATAGAGAAGAAAAAGACCAAAAACAGTAGGAGGAAAGATAAGGAATATTTTGAGACATCCTTTGAGATAAGAGAATTTAAAGATCTCCCCCCAAATCAATGGACAAACATCCCATTTTATCTTTAGGAAACAAAGCATCATTCAAAGTTTCAAACTGAATTTGTGTAGTCTGGGAGAACTATTTAATCTCTGTGAGTATCAGCAAAGAGTTCTCAATTATGGTTTGGCCCATGTATAATGCCCTGCAAACAGCGTTTTTCACCCACAAATGTAGTGGACATCTGTTGTTTTGCCTGCTCAGCATCTGCTCTCTGCTTCATCTGGCAGTAGAACCTCTTTCCTGTAGGGAAACCACTCCATGGGGTTTGGGTGGGGCCTGTCCCAGCATGAGGTAGGCGAGTAGTGGTTAGACCAATTAGAACAGCCCAATTCCCTTTCCATATGATTGGCAGGCATATGACCTAATTCTCTCTGAGGCTTTTCTGCAAGAGCTCTTAGAAAAGCCTCCTGGTTGCTAAGCCAACCAGGAGGTAGTCTGGGGCTCCTTTGCCATCTTGCTCTACATGTTGAGAGAACCTGTTAGAGGTGGAGAGAGACAGGGAGAGAGAGATTGAGAGAGAGAGAGAGAGCAAGAGAGAGAGAGAGAGAGAGAGAGAGAGAGAACAGAACCCTGAATGCATGCATCATTTAAGTCTGTGGATTTTCCTGGATCTGAAGCCACTGTGCTTCCCAATATACAAACCAACATAGTACACTGGAGGGTGGGAGGAGGGATCAGGAAAAATAACTAGCAGGTAGTAGGCTTAATACTCGGTTGAGGAAATAATCTGTACGACAAACCCCCATGACACAAGTTTACTTATATAACAAACCTGCACAAGTATCCTTCAACTTAATATAAATGTTTAAAAAAGAGATAGTAGCTAATTTGAGTTAGGGTTTTTTCACTTGGAATGAACTAATTTATGTCCTAATTACTCACAATACTCCATCAAAATCACAATCTTCCATTAATTTAAATTAAACAAACATTTCAGGGCCACTTCATGCCGATATACCTTCTGTATCTAACATGAGCCATAGCGTGGAGATTGCTGGAGATTGAACGATGGACCAGGTGAGCATGGCGTCTGCCCTCATGTGACTCACACTTCAGTGGGGGAATGGTGGGAGAGGAAGAGGAGTATTGTGGCAGACATAGTTGCCTCCCAGCAGCCACTCCTTCTTCTGTGAATAGAATCTCTTTCCTGGAGGAACCAATTTTTGTTTAATCTCCCCTGAGCAGCCATGTCTTTTGAGAAAGGTTGTGACCTTTCCTGACTTGGGGAGGGAATCTTGTTTGGTGAAAACTGATCCTAGTAATCTCGTTCCTTTGCCAATGATTTAATTTAGGCAAAGACATGTGAAATACTCCCGGCTAATGAGATACCAGGGAGGTCCCCTGGAGTGGGAGAGGGTCCTGGGAAGGTTTTCTTGGATGGAGGTTGTTATGCACATGTGACGCTGGAACTGCAGCCCTGGAATCCATGATGGATTCTGACGGGAGAGCCCCTTAAGATGGAAGGAATCTGGGTCTTGATGGTGTTGCTGAGTTGCTGAATTAGCCTACCTTGGAACTGGCCCTCTCTGGGGTTCCTGTTATGTCAAATAAACGTGTTTAGATTGTTCAAGCCAGTTTTAGCTGGGGGCTGTTACTTGTCGCTGCAGACATTCTAGTATCTACGCAGTTAGGAGAGCTTTCTGGAGCAGCTCCGGATATGAACAAATTAGCCAAGCAGAGTTAGGGTAAGGTTCGGGGTCCTATAGCAAAGTCAGTGGTTGGGGGGGGGGTCCTACAGCAAAGTCAGTGGTGGGAAGGAACTGGAACAGATTCCTTCAAGGTGGTTTGACTGTATGAGTGTTTCTCAAAGTGGTCAGCTGATCACCTGCTTCAGAATTACCAGGGTGGGGACTGGGATTGTTAAAATACAGATTCCTGGGTCCCATCCCAGACGTACTGAATTGGGTTTTACATTTTAAACAAGCTCCTCTGGAGATTCTTTTCCTCACTAAAGGTCAATAAATCTTGGGCTAGAGACTAGAAAGAAGATCTTCACACAGTCTTCAGCACTGAGAGAATAGAAATCTTGATATCTGATACTAATGTGTATCAAAAGTGCTGTTACCATA
This sequence comes from Rhinopithecus roxellana, assembly GCF_007565055.1. Classification (NCBI taxonomy): domain Eukaryota; kingdom Metazoa; phylum Chordata; class Mammalia; order Primates; family Cercopithecidae; genus Rhinopithecus; species Rhinopithecus roxellana. The sequence goes on from NC_044551.1 coordinate 42,296,554, forward strand.
TAATGTGCCAATATCCTTCGAGTATTACAAAGTATATTTTCTCTGATGTGTTTGCCAACTTTCACAAATGTTTAAAAAAGTCAACTGGCATTGAAAAAATGTCCCAATACAGCTAGATTAAACACACACTTAATGCACTCAGCCCTGGCAGATGGTTTTTCTTTTCTAAAGTTGTTGTTCCTTTTAGGAAGAGCTGTTTTAGGTCTGTTATTAAAGCCATCTCCCATCAGGCAGACATGAACAACACAAGTGGCTATGCTGGCAGAGAGCTGGGCAGATGGGCAAAGGTGTTTTTCCTCGCTCCGTCATGTCTTCCGAGCTCTGTCCCTTCAGATTTCAGAGCCAGGATGTGATGGTGTCACTTGTGCAAACCAAAGTCGGTCCTTCAACATGATAAACTGAAATTCATCCTTGGCTTCTCATATTCCCCTTCCTGGCCTACCCATTATCAAGTCATATAGACCAATCCCTTACAGAGCACTTGAGCTCAGCCTACTCTCTTCATCTCTTCATCTCTTCCAGCCATAGCCCAGCAACAGGCATCTTTCACCTGGGCTACCACAGCAGCCTTCTACCGCACCTCTTCTCAAGTTCACCAGTTCTTGACTGGGGACAATTCTCTGACCCCTACCTCTCTCTCAGCAGTCATTTGACAATGTCTGCATTTGGTTATCACAAATGGTGTGTGTGTATATGTGTGTGTGCTATAGGCATCTAGTGGGTAGAGACCAGGGACGCTGCTAAACATTCTACAATGCACAAGACAGTTCTTCCTCCTCCCCTTAACGCAGAATTATCTAGTCTAAAATTCACAGTGCTAAGTTGAGAAATCCTACTTTCCATGGATCCCCTCCATCCCACAGATCTCAGGTCAAAGGCCCTTCACTGACTTCCCTCAGGAGTATAAACCCTACTTTCGTTGGTTCCCATAGTCCTGGGTACTCTCTCTTGATTGCACTGCCATCAAGGATTTGTTTGTATATCAGTTGTGATTATTTGCTTAATGTCTATTTCCTCCATTGGGCTCTAAGCTTGATGAGGGCAGGGACGGTATCTCTTGAGCTTATCTCTCTAGTCCTAATTCTGAGCATAATACCTAGCACACTGTGGTTTACAAGAAACATTTAAAAAATAATTTACTTTGTACAATTCATGTGCAATTAAAAAACACAATGATTAGTATAGCTCTTGTCTATAAGAAAACGACATCCTTGTTGGGACCATCTGAAAAATCTCTACTACAAGATGAGAAGTGTCTTGTAGTTTAAGAAAAGCATAGCCAGGATACTGCAATGTTAGCAGTTCTGAAACTTTTTGGCATCAGCACTCCTCTATACTCTTAATTTTTATTGCAAACTCTAAAGAGCTTTTGTTTAGATGGGTTACATCTATAAATATTTATCATATTAGAACTCATATCAGATATTTTTTATTTTTTTATTTTTATTTTTATTTTTGAGACGGAGTCTCACTCTGTCACCCAGGCTGGAGTGCTGTGGCCAGATCTCAGCTCACTGCAAGCTCCGCCTCCCGGGTTCACTCCATTCTCCTGCCTCAGCCTCCCAGGTAGCTGGGACTACAGGCGCCGCCACCTCGCCCGGCTAGTTTTTTGTAGTTTTTAGTAGAGACGGGGTTTCACCGTGTTAGCCAGGATGGTCTCGATCTCCTGACCTCGTGATCCGCCCGTCTCGGCCTCCCAAAGTGCTGGGATTACAGGCTTGAGCCACCGCGCCCGGCAGATATTTTTTAAAAACAAAAATACACAAGCACAGATTCCAATAGCCATCAGGGTGATGGCCTCATCACACATCACCTCTAAAAAACTCCACTGTAGTAAAACAATGAGAATGAAAAAGGCAAATAACTTCTTAGAATTATTACGCAAATAGTATTATCTTGTGGACTCCTTGAGGGGTCTCAGGGACTTTCAGGGATTCCTGGAACATCTTCAAAAGCTGTTGTACTCCAGAAATTCTGATGCTATAGACATCACATCTTGAAGAGGAATCAGAGCAAGTTGATTAGAAATGCTCCATCTCAGCTGGCTCTTGAAAGATGGGAGGCATCAGGACACCCCACATAGACAAACACCTCTTCTGCTGGCCCACTGAATGGCTCCACAGCAAGAATAAGCAAACTATGGCTCAGGGACAATTCTGTCCCACTAACTGTCTTGGGAAATAAAGTTTTATTGGAACACAGTATTGCTTACTCATTTACATATTATCTATGATTGCTTTCAGGCTACAATAGTGGAGTTGAATAGTTGCAACAGAGACCACATGACTGCAAAGTCTAAGATATTCACCATGTGGTCCTTTACAGAGAAAGTTTGCAAACTTTTGTTCTTTAGAATGTTTGCAAAGGCAAAGAGTTCAGTAAAAACTAAACCTGTTGTCAAATGACTTTTTACATGTATTCCTTGTCTCTAAATGAGTCTGGGGGTCAGTGAGTGAGGAAGAAAGGTGGGAAAGAACATACTTCCATCAGGTGGGGTAAAAAGACCACTAGCTTGGTGAGCCATACTGAGACTTCTAATTCTCTAACATACTGGGAGACTTGGGGCAAGTCACTTACCCATTTTGGAAGGCTGAAGAGAATGGAACATACAGAGGAAAATTTCTCAACAGCCAGAGCTGCAAATAACTGCTTCTCTAGGTAGTGAGCTTCCTGCATGTGGGAAGCTGGCAGAGGCTGCATGATCACTATGCCAAGACAGATGGGAATCAGACCTTTGAGAATCAGAGGCATAACTGTATTAAGTCAGGGAGCACTGACTCAGTGCTCAAGGGTAGGTCATGCAAGTGAGTGACATCAGTTGGGATAACACAAAGGGAGTGGGAGATTGTGGCTAAACAGGCACAGCCCCTACTCAGTTCCAACTGATTACTGCCAGGTGGGGACATGGGCTCAGTGAATCCAGAAATATGGATTTAAAGTAAAACTCCCAGTTTTTATATCTTGGCTCAAATATTTAAAAAATAAATGAAAAGAATACTATGTGAGACAACTAAAACACATTTATGGATCATTTTCTCACCCAGGCCATGAGGATAAAATAAACGTTGGTGTCATTGTCAGCTTAAAAATGCTTAGATTCTAAGCAAATAAAAGCAACCCTTTGAAGGTTTTTTGATTTTCAAAGTATCTTAACATCATATCTCATATTTTTGTTATTCAACAGCATAGTCAGGACTAGCACCCGGGACTTGTGACTCTAAGCCTAGTGTTCACAGGACAGCTGCCGATACCGCCACAGCAGAATAAAGATCTGCACTTAGAGGAGTGGATGGAATGGAACAAAATAAATATGAGTAGTGAAGGGAGGATAATTAATCAGAATGAGTGAGCAGGGAGAAAGGTCTTTCCAGGAGGTGCAGTAGACACGACTAGGGCAGCATATATACAGAAGACAATCCATTTGGAACCACATGTGTGATATCAAGTGAACAGCTACTTCAGGGAGACCTTCTTTTAACTTCAAAGGCTTAGGAGCCAGTAGATTCCTGTTTCACTTGAACTAGTTGGAATCGGGTTTTGGTTACCTGTACTCTAAGAGTTCTTACTAATACAAAGTCTTAAAGAGGAGATTAAAGGTTTGCACTATTATAGGGCAAGAACAACCAAAAACAATACATAAATGTATTCCAATAAAAATCTGTATTCTAATAAAATGTATACATAAATGTATTCAATTCAATGCATAAATGTATTCCAAAAATGTGTTCCAATAAAAATTTATATACAAAGACAGGTAGTGTGTCAGAATTGACCCTAAGCCATAGTTTATCCACTCTTGCTACAGAATCATTCAATGGGCTAGAGAAGAACTGATGCCACCTATTTTACAAAGCCTGCTCAGAGGTTATTTGCTGGAGTTATTAGACTAGATGACCTTGAAGGCCTCTTCCCACTGTGAGATTCAAGGATGCTTTGAATTGATTTTGTCTTAAGTATATAGAGGTAGAATCTCTACCCTCAAATCAAGCTATGTTCCGAAACTATGTTTGGAATGAAATGTGTCCTCCAACAAAAAGCCTCCAACCATAATTACCAGTTCTACAACTGAGCATATGTTGATGGAAGCCTCGATTCACAGTGAGCCAGTTAAAATGCAAGAAAGGGACAGCTAGCAGATCTTTCAAGTTAGAGTCCAGGCTGTTAATTACTTTTGTAAAAGAAATACATAAACATACAGATGGCAATTACAGTAAATATGATCATCTACATATAAATATAAAAATCCTACCCACTCCTCAAGGACTATCTCATATGCAACACACTTCTAGAAATATTTCCTGCTTCTCCCCTCCTCCCTCTCCAAGTATGAGCTTTCTTTAAAAATCTCATGTCATGTGCTTCTTATGGCTAAGCAGTGGTTCTCAAAAGGATGCATTCTCAATCCTGATGCATTCTCAAATGCATCAGAATCCTTGGATGTCTTGTTATGACACATGACCCAGGGTTTTTGACTCAGGGGGTCCAGGGTAAGGACTGAAACTGTGCATTTCCAACAAGTTCCCACATGATGTTCATCCTGTGGGTCTGGAGACTACATTTTGAGAACCACTGACCTGCAGCATAGTTCACCTATAAGATACCTACCTTTTCATTTGTTATATTTCTCTATCAGACTGCAAATTACTTGAGGAGGGATGCTACTCAGTTCTGTGTACCCTGGAGTATTCTTGTGGGCACTCGACAAACATTTGGACATACCTATGGGGTGAGCTGAGGAGTTAAGTTTTTGGTCAGCATAAATGTGACAGCTGTTTCCTACAACAGGTATTTCTTGAGCCCACAAGGAAGGCAAATGCAACAGACTTGTTCCCACGAAACAACCAGCACAGGAAATGTCTGTGGCTAAACCATGCCATAATGGAAATTGCAACACAGTCAAGCTCACCGTTCTGGTAGAAGAACAAAACCCAAATGAAATCCGCCAAATGGTTATGCAACTTTCACCACATATAAGGTGCATTACCGTGCATTGGGGGGGGTGGGCAATAAAAAGTAATAGAAATACTAAAGACTATCTAAATCCCCTTTATAGGAAATTCATTTAAAAAGTAGGTTGGAAATACAAAATGTTGACTTGTTGTGTGACCAAAAAAGAAGGGCTCACCTGGGGAAAGACCATCTTCCCTAAAAGCAGCAACAAAGGAAGCAGAGACACCTCAGACAGTGACGGATAAGCACAGACTTGACATTGGGGAAGAGAAAATGTCAGGAGGGACTCTGTGATGGCTGAATTGTGTCCTCTTGCCCCTCTCTCTCTCACCCCCCAAATTCATGTGATGGAGTCCTTACCCTCAGCAGCTCAGAATATGATTGTATTTGGCAACAGGGTTTTTAAAGAGAAAATTAAGTCAAACTGAGGTCATTAGGGTAGGCTCTAACCCAATATGACTGGTGTCCTTATAAGAGGGGATGGGACACAGGCATGCACAGAGGGACAGCCACGGGAACTCACAGGGGAAAGACGCCCACCTACGAGCCAAGGAGAGAGGCCTTAGAAACCAACCTTTCCCACACCATGATCTTAGACTTCTAGACCCCAGAACTGTGAGAAAATAAATTCCTATTGTTTAAGCCACCCTGTGTGTGGCATTTTGTTATGGCAGCTCTAGCTAACTAACACTGTAAATAATTCTTTTAAATAGCATAAAGGATATAAAAGCTGTCAGGGAATCAGGACCACGCAATGGCCCTGGAGTAGAAGGTGCCCTGCCCTATCTACCCAAGTCCCAGCCCTATCATCTGCTGGTTGGAGGATCCCAATAGGTTCTAAGGAGTGATCTCCTTTCCTCACTCATTCTACACATAGTAGCCAGGGGGATACATTCAAAATGCAATCTGATGATGCTTAACCCAGACTCCCACCACCTCCAGTGGCAACTTAAAACCATTCAGTGACTTCACTCCACTCTTGGGATAAAGCCAGACTCTTTGCCATGGTCCACAAGGCCCTGTGTGATCTGGTCCCTGTTGGCCTGCCCAGCCTGTCTCAGACTCTGCGCCCCTCTGGCAGGAGAAAGCAGCCTCACTGGCCTCCTTTCTTTTCCAATGCATCCTGCTCCCTCTCCACACTAGGAGATTCCCACTCCAAAACAGACACGCCAGAGATGCTTCCTGTTCAGCTGGGTTACGTGTCCTAGAAAACACATTTTGAAGCAGGTGGCTTTCAGCAGGGAGAAGTCCTGTCTGCTCATGCCCCACTGCCCTGGTCAGCTTAGCCATCGGGAGAAACTGTCTAAGCAGCAGCTGAAAAGTGTCAAGAGCATCGAACGAGGGGACTGGTAAAAAATGAGGCCTATGGAGGGGCATGCAGGATGTTCTTCCCCGTCTAGACACTGATGAATCCTGGTGACAGCACCATTCCTCTGGGAGTTGTAAAAGGAACTGAAAGGTGAAATTGTGGGCCTGTCGGCCAAAATGAGTCACCTGCTCTGATGGGCATGATGAAAGGTTTCTTTCTTTCTGGTCTGGATTGCTCACACCCTTCCAGACACAAAGAGAAAAAGCGAAGCCTCTATCCTATGGTCACTATTCTGTGTCTCTTTTGATCATCATTTAGTTGTAGAGACTATGCTTTTGGAATGAGATACTGAAACACATGAAGGGATGCATGGTCTAACAGTGGGATGAAACATTTTGCAATTAAGACAATTGTATATGAGGACACTAGACCCACAATGAACTGAGTCTTTTTACCTTGCCCCATTTACCTATAACCCAAATAAAGCTGTGTTTGCCTTGTGCTCAATTTCTGTGTTGAGTTGTATTAAATTTTAATGATTGAAAGAAACACAGCCAGCAACCGAAAGTAATAAAAAAGCAATTCAAATCTTTTCTGGCTTTATTCTTAAAGAACAGGCAAGGGAGGAAGGCATCTGTTTAATAACTAGCAAAACAGAGGCTAACACAAAGACTTTCTTATTCATTGCCTCATTTGATCTTCACCAACCACGAATCAGGTGAGGCAAGGACCACTCTGTCTATTTTATAGATGAGCAAACAGAGGCTTGGGGAATTGGGGAATGTGCCCAAACTTCAACACAGACCTTCTGACTCCTAGTTCAGTAAGCTTTCCCTTCTCTTTAGGCACACACACACACACACCCCCACACACATACACACACACACCACACACACACCACACATAGCCACACACACCACACATACCCACACACACACTACACATACACAAACACACCACACATACACACACACAACACACACACACACACAACACACACCACACATACCCACACACCACACATATCCACACACACCACACATACCCACACACCACACATATCCACACACACCACACATACACACACACCACACACACACACATCACACATACACACACAAGCACAACACACACACACCACACATAGCCACACACACCACACATACCCCCACACACCACACATACACACACCACACACACACACTCCACACATCCACACACACACACCACACATACACACACCACACATATACACACACACCACACACACACCACACATACACACACACACCACACACACACACACCACACACACACCACACATACCCACACACACACCACACATACACACACACCACACACACACACTCCACACATACACCACACACACCCACACACACACCACACATACACACACATGCCACACACACACTCCACACATACAACACCACAATAAACACCACACAAACACCACACATACACCACCACACACACACACCCAAACACACACACCACACTACCCACCACACACACACCACACACGCACATACACCACACACACACACACACAACACACACGCCACACATACACACACCACACATACACACATGCCACACATACACACACACACCACACAAACACACACACACACTCCACACATACACACACACACACACACACACAAAGTAGACCTCTTTCTACCATTCTGTGTCCTAAAATATTGGCTTTTTTCCTTGGTACTAATGGCAGAAAAAATGACTATTACAATGTAAATTCAAGAAACCCCAAGAGATTCATTAATGTTTGATTCCCAAACCCCAGCTAAGTGTGGCATTCAAACAGGAAAGGAAAAAAATCAAAGGAATACACAAGGATTTTCACTTGCTCAGCCTCTCTAAGCTAGATTAATGCCTCAAAAAAGAAATACTGCCAGAATACCCCTCTTCTAACCAAAGAGGCACTCTGTCCCCAGTCGACTCCAGGAATCCTGGTACAATAATTAACGTGTGGGCCAGAGGCCCAAACTCACTGGCACAGGGCAGATTTTCAGATGAGAAACAGAGAAGCTCCAAATCCTGCTCACATAAAGGGCTTATTGACATTATCTGCTGAAAAGAACACAGATTTCAAGAGAGACAGCCAGGCAGAGGGAAGGCAGAATTTTGGCCATGGGGGAGGTAGATGGGGGGAGGGGTGGGCTCTCACCTGGCTCAGAGCCCCTAAGTCTTTCCCAGAGCATTCTCTAAGTGTGTACCCTCAAGTGGACTTTGCTACTGGCTAAGGAGCATTTCCCATAGCACTGATGTCACAGACCCAAAATAATCCAGGTCAGCAAACACTTTCCACTGTAAACAGAAGGTTTCAGAGAGCTCCTGCGGGCAGATGAGCTGTGGGGGATGCCCAGGTACCCTGGGCTAGAGGACAGGCTCTGGACCCTGGGGCTGACTCAAAGGACAGAAACGACCCTGGTGAGGGCAGCCACATCCACATCCAGAAAACCCAACAAAGAAGGTGGTCTGATTATTGGGAAGAGAGAGAGGGAGGGGATTAGGGCTAAGAAGACCCCTGGCTGGCTGAGAGATGGGAAAAGAGCTGAGTAAGATGATATGAACATAGGCATTCATTGCTTGCTCTCGGGCCCACTGCTGGGCTTGGGATAAGGAGGGCCTTGAAGATAGAGGACAATTCTCCCATGTTAGACAGTTAGCCTGTGTGTGCTTCAGAATCTTCCCAGCCTGGAGGTGCATACAGAATCCCCGGCTTACAGCCCAACAGAGGAGCCATCAAGTATAGCCATAACTAGAAAGTGTCTCTGTCTTCCAAAGCACAGGATGTCCTAAGCCTTCCCTGAGTCCCTTGACACAAAAAGCTTTTCCTGAGTGAGCACACTACAGTGACACCAGCTTTAACCTGGGGTCATTTTTTGGCACCCACCATGCCCTAGGGAAGACCTGGCTGCGAGCAGAAAGTCCTGAGTCAGCACAAGCAGGTTACAAAGTTTATACACCAAAGTTCATGTTTGTTGGCACAATTATTTATTCATCAATATTTACTGAGTAATTTCTTTTTCTTTCTTTCTTTTCTTTTTTTTTTTTGAGACGGAGTCTCGCTCTGTCGCCCAGAGTAGAGTGCAGAGGCACAATCTTGGCTCACTGCAACCTCCACCTCCCCGGTTCAAGTGATTCTCCTGTGCCAGCCTCTCGAGTAGCTATGATTACAGGTGTGCACCAACATGCCCGGCTAATTTTTGTATATTTTTTTTTTTTTTAGTAGAGACGGGGTTTTACCATGTTGGCCAGGCTGGTCTCGAACTCCTGACCTCAAGCGATCCACCCATGTTGACCTCCCAAAAGTGTGAGCCACTGTTTCCGGCCTTACTGGGTAATTTCTATGTGCTAAGAACTGGGAATACTCTAGTGAATAAAACCGTCATGTTTGCTATGTTTTGGGAGTTAATAATTCTGTGGGAAAGATCTGTGACAAGTGAACAAACAGATATTTACAAAGTGTGACAAATAGAATGAAGGATATAAATAAGGGGTGGGGACAGGTAATCTGAAGGTAAAATATTTCAGCTGAGACTACAAGGATGGGAGGGGCTGTCTGTGGAAAACCAGGGATAAGTACAAATGAGGTGGAGGAACAGCATGTGCAAGGAAGGGTCCAGAGGCTGGAAAGCACATGGTGAGTTTAGGGAGGCCAGTGCAGCTGGAACATCAGGGCCAGGGAGATGCTTGCACAAAATAAGTTGCAGAAGAGGTTCTTGAACTGTACAATACTTAAAGGTTTACCAAAAATTTTTACAGGTGTTACTATAGTTGAAAGAGCTCTTTGAGGTAAACAAGACTGATAGGATGGAGCCATAGAACCTATAAGGATACTGGCCTCAGAGGTCACAGAGTTAGCAGGAGAGCTGAGATCTGAAGTTAGTTCTTCTGTTTCCAAGCCTAGGACTCCATTTAAGGGAATATGTACATACACACATACTGTGTTTAAGGGGATACACACATATATGTTGAAATTGGGCATGATTTGCAATTAATGAAACATACAGATTTTAAATACAATGAATTTTGACAAGTGTATAGCCCACAACAGTTTAATCAAGATAAGGTACATTTCTATCACTCTAGATAATTTGCTGCAATCTTTTGCAATCAGTCACCCCTCCTCCAATCAAAGGCAAACTCTGTTATAATTTCTGTCTACATAGATTAGTTTTGCCTTCTTGAATTCCATATAAATGGAATCATACAGTATGCCCTCATTTATGTGTGGTTTCTTTTACTCAGCATGTTTTTGAGATTCATTCATGTTTTGGCATGTGTCAATAGTTTGTTCCTTTTTATTGCAGAATAGTATACCATTGTGTAAATATAACCACAGATTGTTTATCCATTTGTCTATATATAAACATTTGGGTTGTTTCCAGCTTTGGGTGATCATGAATTAAGCTGCCAGGAACATTCTTGCATAAATCTTTTTGCAGATATATGTTTCTATCGCTCACAGGGAAATACCTAGGAGAGGCATTGCTGGATCATAGGTAGGTATATGTTGAATTTTTATAAAACTATCAGTTTTCCAAAGTTGTTGTGTCATTTTACATTCTCACCAGAATTTTAGCCATTTGGGAGGCTGTAAAAAGGTGGTTTTAATTTGCATTTAACATGACGAATGATGTTAAGCTCCTTTTTATGAGCTTATTAACCATTTGTACATGTGATGTGTCTGTTAGAATTCTTCCCCTTTTTTACCATTTTTAATGTTCTGGGAAGTCATTGCCTCCCTTGAGGTTGTAAGATATTCTCCTACATATTCTTTTAGAAGCTGTATAATTTTAGCTTTTGGTTTATTGAGGTCTGTGATCTATCCTGGATTAATTTTTGTGTATTGGTATCCATCTTGTAACAGTGCTAGTGATGGTTGACTAGACTTGTCAAGTATAAGGACTCTTTATTTTTATTTTATTTTTTACTTTTTATTGTGGCATAACTTGCATAGAGTCAAGTATATAAATCTTAAACATATATACAGCTCAAAATGTTTTACATATATATACATCCATGCAACCACATTTAGATCATTTGACGATTCCTTTTTAACATAAAAAATATTTGCTAGCCTCTGTATTTTAGTATTACATTTAAGTAATACTTACATGTTAGCTTTCTGCCATGTTGACTTTTTTTACACACATGCATTTGACAGGCATTATGCATCTGAATTAGGAGCACACATGGATTTGTAAGCTCCAGCAATAATTCCATGGCTCCACAGTGATCTTTGGCTTGCAGTTGGGGAGCAAATACATTATACCCCACAGACACATGATTTCTATCCTCAAAGAGTTTATAATCTAAAAGAAGGCACTAAGAAATGCACATGGATAAATTATGTTGACTCACAGCAAATGACCTGTAATTATAAGAATGTTTTAAACTAAGGGCCAAGGACTTCAGAGGAGGGAATAAAATCACTTCAGGAGTGAATGAGAGGTAGCAGGTGGCAGAGTATTTAAGCCTAAAGATGGCTGGGCTGTTGATAAATAGGGGTCATTGTAAGGGCAACTGCCAATTGGAAATAATAGTTTTTAAAAAGTGCCTTTGTTGGTACCCTTTCAGTTGTACTTTACAGAAACCCAGTGGAAACCAGTTTAAGCAAAATGAGAATTTGTTGGTTCTTACAACTAGGAAGTCTGGGGTCTGAGGTGGCTCTGGCTTCGGGTATGGCTGGATTAGAGGCTCTCCTATATGGTCAGAGCTAAGACTTTATTTTGCAGATGGCTTCTTCATGTTCGACAATCATGGCCACTGGTATTCCCACACTCTTTTCTCCTTAGCTCAGCAACCTCAATGGAATAAATACTTCTTCTTCTGAATATCTCCCTATCCAATTCCAAGGAATACTCTGATTGGCCTATCTTGGGTTTAATTTCCACTGATGAGCAAATCCTTGTGGCCAAGGTGGATGGGAAACTCTGATTGGCTAGCACAAGTCATATGTCATTCTCAGGGGCGGGGCATGGGGGACAGAACACCATGGTGACAGTCCATTAGCATGACAAGGGAATGGGGAGAAATTCTCATAAAGAATCAGAAGGAGGAAGGATAAAACATGCTGAGCAGACACCCTGGCTATCATATTAGGCTACAAGGCATGTGGGTTGTGAGTAGGAAATGTGAATGGGGAGCAAAGAGGGAGGATTTGCTCTGGATACCGAAGTGTTGCCATGGAACATTGTCCTGTATGCTCCTTCCCAAATGGGAAAGTCTCTGGTCTGAGTTTCATTCTCTGCCTCTGAAGAACTGTTTACTCTGCAGATCCCAGGGCAGTCTGTGCAGCTTGGCATTTAATGGCCACTTGAGAAGACTCATATAATACCAGAGTGTAAGTTATGAGGTGTGCTGACTACGAAGGCAACACAAAGAATGGAAAGCTTTTTGGTCCTCTCTGTGTCTATTGCTAATGACCTTCTCTATCTTATTTGAAGTAACACCACTTGTGATTACAAAGATAGACTAAATTAGAAGGATTGGACATTTCTTTGTCATCATTTGGACTAGAATCTCAGACTAGCATCTCAAAGTTGCAAAAGACCTTTGAGGTCATCCAGTATAGGCGTCAGCAAACTGGCTCATGGGCCAAATCACCCTCCACCTTTATTCTTGTAAATAAATTTTGATTGGTACACAGCCCTACCCATTTCTTTACACATTGTCTATGGCAGGTTTCATGCCACAGAGACTGTAGCTTGCAAATCCCCTTACAGGAAAGGTTTACCAGTCCCTGGACTAATGTGACATATTCCCTGCTTAATCAGAATTGCCCTCTCCAACATTCATTTCACACCTGACTCATGCCAAGAACCAAAAGAGGTAACACATGGAAAATGTCTGAATAGGGTCTTACATGTAATAAAATGCTCCTTAAATATTAGCTTAAAAAGTCCTGTGTTACCAATATATATACCACTCTTCTTCTTTCCTAGTGGAATGACCGAGTGGTGACTATATCATAACAATACCATGTGTTGGTTATTTTGTATCTTTAAAAGGGGTTTCCCCAATATAGTACATTCAAATGTGTTTCATTACTTATCACTATTAATCATTATGGAGTATTTTCTATGTGCCAGGTACTGTGCTAAGCATCTCACATATATTCTCTTACTTAAAGTTCATCTATCATCCGCACCTTAAGAGGAACCTGAAGTTTGGGGGTCTGGTATAAAGCAAGTCTCTGAAGGCGGCACAGCTAATAAGGGTCAAGCTGGAACTTGGACCCAGGCAGTCTGATTCTATAGCTCAACTTCTTATCATATATATGATCTAGGCTTCTCAGTATGGTCAGTAACCCAGTTTTCAAAGTACCAGTTTTCACAGTCCCAGAAATTGGAATATACAGCAAGTCCACCCATGGGCATAGGTGCAGAAATGCACAGCAGGGCTTCAGGACCATTGGGAGCTCATTCTCCCTGCATCCCCACACTCTTCACTCTCCCTCTCATCCACTCACAACTGCACTGCTGCACTAGGTCTGCTTCTCACTGCCGCCAGGCCCTCTGATGCATCAGGTATGTGCTGCTGGGGAGATCTTCCTAAATAATGCACAGCTCTGGGCAGGTCACTACTGGGCTCCAAACCTCTCCTGACTCCTCATTGGCTACAGACTGTAACAAATACTGTTCAGCATGGCATCTGACACTCTCAAAGATCTGATCCTCACCAACTCCCAGCCTTTTCTCACTGTCCACATACTCACATTCTCTAGCATACACAAACTGGACTTCCTAACAGCTCCCGATGAGGGCTTTCTGTCTTTTTATTTCAGTCTCCATCCCAGTTCCCAGACAAAGGCCCAGGACTCAGGAATTGTGCATTAGGGTGTGTGGAATGCCCGCACAGGAACTGAGTAAGCCCATCTAGACTGCTCTTTCTTTTCCTTCGACTCTACACAACATAAGTCTGTTCCCTGTCTCAAGGACCAGGTGGAATGGAACCTTCTCCAACAAGCATTCCCAGGCCTTCCAGAGGAATCTGGCCTGTCTTTCTCTGCACTTTTCCCTTCCCTCTCAGCACCCACCATGGTTTCTCCCACATCACAGTCATGCATGCTTGTGTCTGCCCCTCCAAGATGCTGGATGGAAGCAGTCTGAGGTCCAGTTCTCTGTCCTGTGCATCACTGATTCCATGGTGCCTGGAATGTGGAATGTCACTGTCTCACAGCGTGAAGATTTGTTTCACTGCCTGAGTGAATGAGTGAATAGTGCTGAGACATCCAACGGGAAGACCAGCCATCCCAATCCATGTTTCCCCTGGTGATCTCCATCACAGTAAAAATACAGAAAGACAGTAAAAAGGAGGAGTAGGGAGGAGGGAAAGGAGGCCTCAGGGTCAGACCAAAACAGTTTAAACATCTGCTCGTCTGCTTCCTATCTCATTTGACTTTATCCAGGCAATTTACCTTTGAACCTCATTTTCCTTTTATGTAAAATGAGGATATTGAAGTATTCCTCATTAAATGAATCCATCCACATATTCACTCAAGGCTCCATCACTTTTCTTAACTTTGAGATTTGGAGCCAACTATCCCTTCTCTGGGCCTCAATTTCCTTCGTTTTAAAATGAGAATAATGTCAGTGTCCTCTTTATAGGACTTTTGTGAAGCATAAGTGGGCTCATTCATGTGTCCAATAAATGCTTTTATAAGTGGTCATCACTCTGCATCAAACACCATGTTGAGTGTGCAGGACTCAGCAGTGACAAAAACAGACAGGGTTTGTCACACAACCGTCGTGTGGCTTACAGTCAAAGGAGGATGAGAGATAGAAACAAAGAAAATGAGCTAATGAACAAAATAATCACTGACTGTGGTAAGCTCTGTGAAGAATGGTGAGAGCAAATATAACATGGGGGATATTCCTTAGACACAGAATTCAAGGAAGGCCCATGTAAGATTGTTGTAAGGATTAAATAAAATAATAGATGTAAAACATTTGCACTCAGGCTGCAGTTGGAAAAGAGTCTCTTGATCAGGAGGAGGAGGAGAAAACATTAGTCTGAGTCTAAGGAATTTCTGATGGGGACTGGGCTTCAGTTCCTGAAATGCTGCCTCTCAGGTTCCTTCTCCCTGCATGTAATAGGCCCAGGGTCTGTCTCTGCCAGTTGAAAGAGGGATTTATAGTCACCTGAGGTTCCTGCACCATATAATTCTAACATCACAGGCAATTCTCCTTCAAGAACAACTCAGGCTGACTGTGAAAATATCTAATTTTATGGTTGCTTTAGACGATCACCAGACGGGCAGGGCTGGGATCCCTGGGCTATTTCCCCATATCTCAAAACACAGGAATAGACCTCGGGCTGCCCCCGCTCCTGCAAGCTGAGCATGACTTGCAGCGGGAAGATTGGCACTTGATAGAGTGTGCTTCAGGTGCTTAAAATAGATCAACTGTGTCATTAGACTCTTGCAAAGCAGTTGCTTCATTGGCCCTGCTGGCCTGGTGAGGGCAAGAGATAACAGCCCGTGGAGAAAGACCTGTGCTTTGCACAAAATTAAGCAGATGCGAGGAAGAAGCTTTGGAAATGATAGAGGCAGTAGAGAGTAGCATTCTGCTGCGAGAGAAGGTGGGGCTGTGGCACAGGCACACAAGCAGCCACCACAGTCCCTGGGAACAGCAGGGCAGCATGTGGAACCTGTATGTACCCCTTGTCTGGCTGGTGACACCCTTAGAAAAAAGGCCTAAGAGATGTTTAGGGAGCCAGATAAAACCTAATCTGAAGTCGCTGAGGGACCATCCATACTCTCAGGCAGACACAAAACTAACATATGGAGCTGCCTGGTGTCTTCCTCCTGTTCCTTCAAACATCCTCTCCCCAGCATGTTTCAAGTCCTTCCACTGTTCCAGTCACTCTTTCCTGGGAATGCACCGGCTGACCACTGTCCTCCCTGAACATAATGTTTCAAACAGAGCCTGATCAGGGTCTGCAGAGTGAGACTCTCACCTCCTGTCCATATGGCCTGAAATCACATTTTTCCAGTAGGCCACACTGCTCAGTTGCCTATTCCTGAACTTGAGACCAACTCCTGCTCCCCTAACCTCTTCCTCCAATGGCTGCCATGCCTGGTGTAGGAGACATTAGGGAGTGATGGCCATTGAGGAGGGGAAGAGTTCAAGTCATGTCTGGGAGGTAGAAATGACCAGATGTGGCAACAGATGGAACACAAGAGAATGGAGGAAAGGGAAGTGTCCCAGAAGACTGCTTTCTAATCACTGACTTATGACTGGCTAGATAGAGGTTCTATACATCAACTGGGACTGTAAGAGCTAAGGTAGGCTGTTTGTTTTTGTTTTCTTAGGAGAGTAAGTTTATTAAATTTCAGGTTGAATTTGAAGTGCCTTGGGAATATTCTAGTAGCCATCTTAGCAGATGATCAGAAAGATGACCCTAGAGCTTAGGAAAGAGATCTTTATCTATCTTTATCTTAGGGTTTAGTAGAGAGAGTGTGCTTTTCATGAATGCATTAATTCATCAGTTATCTCTTGAGTACCTACTATGTGCCAGACACTGTGCTTTGCTTTCTGTGAATTATTTGCTACCTTGATTTCTTCTGGAGGAATGAGGAAGAATCTGCCCTAAACAGAAGAAATTATGTTGGCATGATCTACTTTCTCAAGCAGGAGGACCCTGTAACGACAGAGGAATGGTTGTGAGTAGCCACACAGAATCATTGTTGTGGACTTTCAGCACTCACCCCTCAGCTGGGTGGCTAATCAAACTCACCTAACCCATATAGAGCTCATGCTGTTGACTAGATGTTCTCAACTGGACCAGGCATGCCCTGTATGTCAGAACATTCTCTGGAACAGTCCAGCCTCCTCGGACGCCCTCTTTTGGGCTAGAAAAGGTGCCCAGATCTGGGATCAGAATTATCCAGAATTGCCCTCCTTTGTTCTGTGTCCTACTGTCTTTTATTAGGTTCTCTGAAAACAAAACTGACCTCCAGGAGGTCGGGGCAGGACATTGTTTGCCCTGTTATTTGCCTAACTGTATCCAACAGGATATGACATCACCCTTCTGGGAATGGGTCAGTTGGGGGAATAACGACATGAGGCAGGGTTTTGCTCACTTCATGAGGACTTTAATAGCATGGCAATGTTAATCAATTGCTAACTTCAGACAGAATTTTCTCCCATAATCATTAACAGATGTGCTGCAGCTTCCACATCTCTGTGTGAAGAATCACTTCTACATATTTGATGTTTTATGGATCATCTACTGGACTACAGTGGCAAGGTGACATAAAAATATTAAACTGTCACCGTGTAATTTAATAGGAAGTGATAACTGTGGCAAGCCAGAGACTAAGTATATACCCCAACCAAAGCAGGCAATCTTATTGATTGCTGTTAGGAAGAAAAATTAGGTCGGGGCTGCAAAATCTTCCGATTTTGTTTTGTTTTGAAGAGAGCTAGAAATCCCAATTCTGATTTCCCAATTTCCCATTGTTGGCAAATAATTCAAATTCACTAAAAACCTGGTCATAGGGCAAATAAGACGTGTCCCTTTACATTGGCCACCAGGAGGCCCATTTTGCTCAGCTGTGTGACCCATGATGTTAAAGGCCACATTTGTTCTATTTACTGTTGTATCTCCAGCATTATGCTTGGTGCAGAGCTGGTGTCCAGTAAATGCCTGATGAATCAACAAATGGACAATCCAATTCTTATTGCCTGTGTTGGACAGGCCCAGGAACTAGGAAGATTGGAAACAAATGTCATGACTAAATTCCCTTACACTATTGAAACACCACAGTTGTGAGAAACGACCAGATGGGGTGGAAAGTATGGCAAGCAGACTGGCTGTGGACACGCTAAATTACTGGGGTCTTCCCATATGGGGACCTCCTACATGTGAGCACTTCCCTTCAGGTTCTTAGGAGGAGAGGGTCCATGTCCACGGGTCACGGATAGCAAAATGAGGGTTTAAACATCAAGACTAGATAGATAAACTTAGTGACTCTTGCATTTAGTAACCAACTGTCAGCATCCCATGCTAGCATGGACAGTGACGGACATTCAGGGGAAACCAGACCACAAGAAAACCTCCTTGAGGAGTCATTTCCTTAACAAACACTCTGTTATGGATTGAATTGTGTCCCCACAAACTCATAATTGAGGCCCTAACCCTCAGTACCTCAGAATGTGACTGTGTTTGGCAATAGAGTCTTTCCAGAGGTAATCAAGTTAAAATGAAATCATTAGATGGGTCCTAATCCAATGTGACTGGTGTCCTTGTGGAAGGGGGAATCTGGACACAGAGCTACACATGGATAAAGGTGATATAAAAAGACCCAGGCAGAAGGCAGCCATTTCCAAGCCAAGGAGAGAGGCCTCGAGTAGATATTTGTCTCGCAGCTTTCAGAAGGAACCCTACTAATACCTTCATTTTGGACTTTTAGCCACCAGAGCTATAAAACAATACATTTCTGCTGTTTAAGCCACCTGGTTTGTAGCATTTTGGTGCAGTAGCCCTAGCAAACTAATACATACTATTTATTTCAGAAACCTTTGTTATGTGTCATGCACTGTTCTAAGGAATTCACAACTAACTTATGTATCTTTATAACTCCTCTATGAGAGAGGCACTATTATTAGCTTCCTTGTAATTATCATTACAGATGAGGAAGTGAGGCACAGAGAAGGTAAGTGACTTGTCTAAGGATACACAGAAAGTACAAGCAGGGCTAGAATTTGAGCCCAGCAACCTAGCTTCAGTCTGTGCCCTTAAGAACTGCAAAGGAAGAATTTATCTGGCAAAATACCCAGAAAGTCGAAGGTGTTCGGACACTTCTGGTTGTTTTCTGTACTTTTACAATGGCTTCTGCCTAAAGTTGGGTAACAGCCAGTTGTTGACCATTCACCACAGCAGATGCTATCTCAGCAAGAAAAAGCTTTTGCCAGATAGGAAAGCCGGAGTTCAGAATTGATATCACTTCCT
Organism: Rhinopithecus roxellana; assembly: GCF_007565055.1. Classification (NCBI taxonomy): domain Eukaryota; kingdom Metazoa; phylum Chordata; class Mammalia; order Primates; family Cercopithecidae; genus Rhinopithecus; species Rhinopithecus roxellana. The sequence goes on from NC_044551.1 coordinate 42,315,818, forward strand.
TTACGCAATCTAAGTGCTCTTGAAATCACATTGTGATTTTTCTGAGATGTGTTATAGTCATTTTGGATGATTTTAAAATTGTTCCTTACATTATTCCTCTAACCCCTCCTTAGCCTCAAGTAATCATCTATCAACAACTGCTTCATTCATTTGGGAAGCACTGTTTTAAAACCATCTCTATCCTTGCAGAGTAAATAATCACTTCTACTTTATCTGTTTTGCAGATGTAGAATTTCTGGAGAGGGCATCCTACTGTGTTCTTGTGTGTAAGGGATCCTGTTCTTCAGGGATCCTTAGATTTCTTGATCTGGGCAACGGCATGAGCAGAGGAAGGTTATCATGCCCTGTGTGCTGGGTGTCTTCTATTCTGAACTCCCTTATCTCTCCAGATCTGTTCTGCCTGCTTCCCTACTCTGGACTATGCCGTGGGAAGCTGCTGACCATTATGGACCTATCAAATGCCTTCCTTGCCCTCTGGCTTCTGACTGGACTTGACCCATGGGGAGTACCCATAGGAGATCTGAGGGAGAGAGAAGAGGAGGATCAGGATATTTATCCTTCTGGTTCTTTCCTTGGAACTAGGCTCGCTGCCTTCCTGGGGCCACAGCCACAGTTCCTGTCAGGCAGCCTTCACCCCATAGCCAGCTGGGTCTCTGGGTCCAGCTGGGGGCAGTTGTGGTAGCAGTGGGTCATGTGCCACAGTTACTAGGCTCCTAGTACTGGGTCATGCTTGCTTCTCCTTGTTTGTTTCTTAATGTCCTTCTTATACACTTGTGAAGAGTTCTTCCATTTAACTCCTCTCAAACTGCCAATCTGTTCTCTGCCAAGACGCTACCTAATAGAATCCTCCTTTTCCTCTTTGCCCTATAAAACAATCAGTGGCTAGGCCATGCAGTCTTTATTTTCTAAAGGATGTTTCCTCTTATTTCTAGTTTTAAAACCATCCACATTTTGGCCCTCAGATGTTTTCTGAACCAGGACAATTGGGATCCTAACTTCCTGTCTTTTCTTTTTCAACCCATGCCATATACAATGCCAGGTTAATAAGCTTCCTGTAGGCTTCCTGGGAGCTATGACTTTCCTATGTAGAAAATCCAGCACCCACTGTAATACCAGAAGAACAGACTAATTTTTAATCAGAGGATTTGGTTTTAATGACACCATCTTTCCAGAACTTTGCTTTACCCAACAGCCAACTCAACTTCAGACTCAACTCCATTCACTGAGGCCCAATGCCAGTGAGTTTCTAATGTTATTTTACTTAATCCTTACAAGAACCCTGCACATTGGTATTTATTGCTCACATTTTATACATGGTAAAATTCAGCTCAGAGGCATGATCTATTCTGTCCAAGACCACAGAAACAGTACATGATAGATCTTGAGTCTGAACTCAAGAATCCATACGCCAAAGCTCAGGTTCTTGCCGTCCCAGCATGGTATCTACTTATCCCACGACATCTTTGTGGGAGTTATATGACCCTTCAATACTCTCTTCAACAGAACAAAGTCTACTTCAAAAAAGTAATTTGTTAGCACACCAATCCATGGTAAAGACCAACAAAGGGGCTAGAGGCAGGAGGAAGCCTATAAAATGAGTAGGAGCGGTACATGGTACCATTGATCTTGGTGCACTTGATGCTCTGGGGAGTTAGGAGGCAAGCCTTGGTGAAGTGCGAAGTGTGGGGCTGGGCAGAGGGGCTGGTGTTAGTTGGGAAAGGGCTTTCTAGGCAGAAGGAACCATGCATGTAAAGTCAGCAGGAGCAAACCCTTAGAGGGAATGGGAGAAGGCACATGTGACAAGAACACTGAGAACTGTGCACTGTAGACAAGATGGGGCTGGTCAGCAAGGCCAGGAGCAGGCCACACAGGGCCCTACAGGCTTGTTGAGGAGTTTCCTTTCTCACCCTAGGAGCATGGGAGCCTCGCTTTAAGCAGAATACGATACAGAGTGGGGATGCGGTAGGTGGCTGAAGGGGACTGGTGCAGATGAAAGGCCAGTTAGAGGCTGCCTCAGTAGGTCAGGAGACAAATGAGAGATCCTTGGAATAGGTTAAGAGTTCATGAGGGAAAGAAAGGCTGAATGTTGGATCCACCCTACAGAAGCCAAAGTGGCAATGATTGGCCAGTTTCCCTCCTTTCCTCTGCAGTCCTTCACCGAAGCGAGTGTACTGACTCAGTATGAGCCCAGGCCTTCCTGAGCCTTGGGTGTCCTACTCACATGCTTGGTGTCTATTTTCTCCCGAATGAGGACCGGACCCCACCTGCTGTGCTCTACCTAGGTCTGCCCACCACCTCACTCCAGCATCTCCAAATTACCCCTTTCTTAATGTTCAGCTAGATTTCAGAAGAAAGGATTCTGATGAAACTAAAATTCACACTGAAGAGTAACTGACTAAGCATGCTCTTGTTTTTGTAATCTAATAATTTTTTTATTAGTAAAAACAATTTACAAATGTTTATAAAACATCTCATAATCCCATTTAATCCTTAAAAAAATCACACTTCAGGTATGCTTCTCAATTCATGAGAAGGATGTGACTGAAGTCTGAGAGATTGTGTGACCTGCTTGCTAATGTCATAAAATCCACAATGACAGCCACAATGATGCCCACAGTGATAATGACAGTGTGACCACCTATCACTGACATGATGCCAGTTGTGCCCACAGTCAAGGTACTATGCAAAACATTAACATTTGGTTTCCATTCCCAGCTGAGGTATGCCTCGTCATTTCCATTTTTTGCCGATGAGACAACCATACTGAAGACCACACATCTAACACATAAAAAATGAGAACTGGAACCTGGAACAGTCTGATTCCAGGGCCTGCACTCTATCAACTCTTATCACTGCTCAAAGACCACAGCCCCATGCTCCTCTTCTCCAGATAAAGTGATTAGGAATTTCTTATACGGATGACGCTTGAACAACATAGGTTTGAATAGTGTAGGTCCACTTACACAGATCTTTTTCAACTAAAGGCAGATTGAAAATACAGTATTTAGACAAAATGAAAAAAGAAAATGACAGGCCAATATCCCTGATGAACATAGATGCAAAAATCCTCAAGAGAACACTACCAAATCAAATCCAGCAGAACATCAAGAAGTTAATTCACCATGATGAAGTAGGGTTTATTCTCAGGATGCAAGGTTGGTTCAATATATGCAAATCAATAAATGTGATTCACCACATAAACAGAATGAAAAACAAAAAAAATGATTATCTCAAAACATATGGAAAAAGCTTTTGATAAAATCCAACACCCCTTCATGACAAAAACTCTGACTTCTGTGAAGTCTCAGGATACAAAATTAATGTACAAAAATTAGTAGCATTTCCATACACCTATAACACTGAAGTTGAGAGCCAAATCAAGAACATAATCCCATTTACAAGAGACATGCACACACACACACACACACACACACACACACACACACAGAGAGAGAGAGAGAGAGAAAGAGAGATAGAAACCCTAGGAATATATGTAACCAAGGAGGTGAAAGATCTCTACAAGGAGAACTACAAAATGCCACTGAAATAAATCATAGATGACACAAACAAATGAAAAAAACATTCCACGCTCATGGATTGGAAGAATCAATATCATTAAAATGGCCATACTGTCCAAAGCAATTTATAGATTCAATGCTATTCCTATCAAACTAGAAACATCATTTTTTACAGAATTAAAAATGTGGACTCTAAATTCTAAAATTCATGTGAACTCATAAAAGGGCCCAAATTATCAAAGTAATCCTAAGCAAAAAGAACAAAGGTGCAAGCATCACATCACCTGACTTCAAACTATACTATAAGGCTACAGTAACCAAAACAGCATGGTACTGGTACAAAAACAGACATATAGACCAATGGAACAGAATAGAGAACACAGAAATAAAGCCACATACCTACAGCCATCTGATCTTTGACAAAACTGACAAAATTAAGCAATGGAGAAAAGACTCCCTATTTAATAAATGGTGCTGGGACAGCTGGCTAACCACATGCAGAAAAATGAAACTGGACCCCTACCTTTCACCATATACAAAAATTAACTCAAGATGGATTAAAGATTTAACTGTAAGACCTCAAACTATAATAATTCTAGAAGAAAACCTAGGAAACACCATTCTGGACATTGGCCTTGGGGAAGAACTTATGACTAAGTCCTTGAAAGCTATTGCAACAAAAACAAAAATTGACAACTGGGACCTAATTAAACTAAAGAGCTTCTGCACAGCAAAAGATACTATCAACAGAGTAAACAGACGGCTTACAGAATTAGAGAAAATATTTGCAAACTATGCATCTGACAAAGGACCAATATCCAGAATCTATAAGGAACTTAAACAATTCAACAAGCAAAACAAAAACAAAAAACCCCCAAAACCATTAAAAAGTGGGCAAAAGACACGAACAGACACTTTTCAAAAGAAGCCATAGAAGTGGGCTGGGCACAGTGGCTCATGCCTGTAATCCCAGAACTTTGAGAGGCTGAAGTATTTGAGACCAGGAGTTTGAGATCAGCCTGGGCAACATGGCAAAACCCATCTCCACCAAAATAAATATACAAAACTTAACCGGGCATGGTGGCACTCACTTATCGTCCTAGCTCCTCAGAAGGCTGAGGTGGGAGGATCGCTTGAACTCGGAAGGCTGAGCCTACAGTGTGCCATGATTGTGCCACTGAACATCAGCCTGGGCAACAGAACCAGACTTTATCTCAAAAAAAAAAAAAAAAAAAAAAAGACATACAAGTGAGAAACAGACATGAAAAACTAAAAATGCTCAACATCACTAATAATCAGAGAAATGCAAATCCAAACCACAATGAGATACCATCTACACCAGTCAGAATGGCAATTATTAAAAAGTCAAAAAACAACAGATGCTGGCAAGGCTGCAAATAAAAGGGAATGCTTATACATTGTTGATGGGAATGTAAATTAGTTCAGCCACTATGGAAAGCAATTTGGAGAATTCTCAAAGAACTTAAAACAGAAATACCATTTGACCTAGCAATCCCATTACTGGATATATAGCCAAAAGAAAATTAGTCGTCCTGCCAAAAAGACACACACACTGATATGTTCATTGCAGCACTATTCACAATAATAAAGATATGGAATCAACCTAGGTGTCTATCCACAGTGGACTGGGTAAAGAAAATGTAGTACATATATACCATATAATACTATGCATCCATAAAAAAGAACAAAATCATGTCCTTTGCAGCAACATAGATGCAACTGTAGGGCATTATCCTAAGCAAATTATTTCAGGAACATAAAACCAAACACTTCATATTCTCACTTATAAGTGGGAGCTAAACATTAAGTACTCACGGACATAAAGATGGCAAAAATAGACAATGGGGACTGCTAGAGGGGGAAGGGAGGGAGGAGAGCAAGAGTTGAAAAACTAACTATTGGGTACTATGCTCAGTACCTGGGTCATGGAATCAAGTGTATCTCAAAGCTGAGCATCATGCAATATACCCATGTAACGAAGCCTGCACATGTACCTTCTGAATCTAAAATAGGAGTTGAAATGAAAAAAAAAACTAGTAGTTGCAGAATTTGAAACCCGCCTACACAGAGGGCTGACTCTTTTTATAAGCAGGTTCCACAAGGCTGACTGCAGGACTTAGTATACACAATTTTACCAATCCCCATGTGTACAAAGGGGGATGACTGTAATCTCA